>NC_056729.1:882868636-882871385 GCF_019279795.1 Protopterus annectens
CACACACACACACACACACACACACACACACACACATATATATATATATATATATATATATATATATATATATATATATATATATATATATATATACAGTAATAAGAGTGTGCAAAATGGATGGTTATGTCTGGTGTGAAATCCATGTTGGGAACACATTGCTCTTGTTTGTGAAGGTGAGATTGGTATTTTAGAGAAGGATCGTAGGTATATTTGGGGAGGTAGGTTGGCTTGGAAGACAGACAAGGCAGCATACAGGGGTGATATATGACACCTCTGGTGGGTAAACGCCTTTGATGGGGAGTGGTGTTTGGAATGTAGAAGCCCTTGAGCCCCCAAATGGAAACAATGGGACCAAGGTTCCCACCCATGGGCAGTCACAACTGCACCTTCACGGCGCTGAAGGTGCCTGGGCTGGGGACTGAGCAGGAGGAGCATGTGGACCCTGTAACTGTGTACTGAGCACCTCAAGGTGGTGTAGCTCATCCCCCAAGTCTCTGTGGAGCTCGCTATGCACCAGACCCTGGACTTAACTTCAAGTGACAGGATCCTGTCTGTGTGTGCTCCCGGGGGGGACAAACACCATCCCCTAAGGTGGTTCCACCTGAAGGTAGTGCAGGACCAGCAGATGATGAGGTCCCGGGGTGGGTCCCATATGTGCTGTGGCCTGGTGACATGGCCAGATGAGGTAGAAGAGGTGGTTCTGCTGGAAGCTGTCTTCCCAAACATGCTATTGTCTCAGTTTTAGAACATATGTGGATAGTAATAGTCCACACATTCCAGAATTATGTCTAACAGCATGCATAGATATCCCAATTAACACAAAACACCAGATTTGGAGCAGTCACATATCAAACAGAACACATTCATATATGGAACCATAGTGGCCTTCATAATGGCATGCAGGTGACAATGTTCTCAACAGGCCACCAATGATAGTGTTTCAACATGGAACATGACTAGAAACACATTGCACAATTTGTTGCACAATACGATATATGTCCCAACAGTAGGTTTTCTGTAAACATACCCATTGAGTTGTGTGTTCAGATTATTGTTGCAGATATGGGGGGGGGAGACAGTGATGTGAATTAACAACTATTATATCCTTGCAGTATGAGGTCCTCAGACCTTTTTTCCTCTTTATGTCTTTCAGACACCATGTCAAGGGAACGCTTGCCGGTGTATTCCCCCCAGGAGAATGAGGTTGTTATACACCTGGTGCAGCACTACCACACCCTATTTAGCTGTACAGCCCATGAACTGCAGGAGAGATCCACCCTGTAGAATGAGCTTGTCCACAGGGTAAATTATGTCAGCCTGCATAACCACAGTTATGAGCAGGTCCGACATTGTTGCACTGACCTATTTTGCCATACCCATCAGCATGCTGCTGCAGTTAGGAGGGACCAGCTAGTCACAGGAGAGGTCATGACATCCAGCCCCCCGGACACACGCTGAGGAGCTCCTCACCAGCCTCAGGGCACCTGCCCGCCCGCAAGCACAAGAACCTGTGGAGAGCATTGTGGAGGTGGGTGCTACCCACATAATGGATGAGGAGCATGTAGGTAAGGCGCCAGGGCCCATCAGTAGATCACTGTTGCTTATGATCTGTATTTGCAGAGTTTAATCATGCATATGTGAGATAAAATATATATGGTCTGTTGCTGAGTTGTAGTAATAAACATAATCTGTAGTATTGTGGGTTTGTACTGTTGATGTACTGTAATGCTGCTCCCACCCTGTACCAATTCCACAGGTGTGGCTACTGACATCACATCACTTACACAAGTATGTAGGTCCCACTGGTATACCTCTGGAGCAGCAGTCTATAGCTGGTGAGTATGGTGTTGTTTGTTCAGGTTTGCCAATACACCAGCCATGTTATGGCCATTTTATTTGCCATGCACACATTTAACACACCTACCCATAATGCATGCTGTACACATTCACTTATTGTCGCTGTTAACTGCACTGGATCACAGTAGTCACCATGGTGGCATATCTGAAGAGTATTTAAGAGTTCTGCAATATAACTAACAACCTGTCATTGCAAGATGTGTTGACAGATATGAACATAATGGTGGGACAAATGGCCTACAGTAGGAACATGTCTGAAACATCACCCTTATACAGTGCTACAACAGTGTATATACCACTATTACAATGACAACTGTTACAGATCCACACAACGGCATATCACAATACTGCATTCCACAACCATTACAACCGGTAATGTGGTCCTAACATGAGCAATGAATGTGTAATATGGAATCTTATGTTAGAACAGCAAATATGGGGAATACATACCTTAACAAACAATGGAAGCATATGTGTGCATGCACACCAAATAACATAATGTGGAAGCAGCTTTTGAGGTACTGACAGCATTCGCATTTCATGAGTATGCATCTTCCAGCAAGTACAGGTCCTCAGTGTCACACCAAGAAATAGTATGCTGTCCAGGATGTTTGTTCATCAAATGTGCCCACTCACCTGCAACAGAGGCAGCTGTGGCTTGCACACGTCTTATAAGCCATGGAATGGATCCCATATCCAATAGATAGCACACAAGAGTGGGACATGTAGCCTTACCTCACCATTGCATATAACATGGCAAACAGTGCAGACAGTCATGTATGTGATGAGGATGTATGGGACATCATGAATGTAGACAATAAACAGATGGCCATCCAAGACAGATGATGACACATGTTGCAAACTGGTCAGGTAAGCACACAGAGTGCGA
>NC_056729.1:883237075-883334575 GCF_019279795.1 Protopterus annectens
ATGAATCCCACAGCACATTACTGAGTATATGAGGTGGTCTTTATCTGTCTCATAGTTTCACTGCATTAGGGGGACATTCCAAGTGTATATAGGACTTGATACTGCAGCAGTGTGGCTTCTCGTTATGTATGGCCTCAATATTAATTCCCTCTTCCAGGTGGTACAGAGTAATAAATTCTTGTTACCCAGGTAACTGGGGTCCTATTACTGGCTTTAACAAAGGATGAGCTAGACACTGAGGGACAGCAGTGGCGGTGGTGATGTGTGGGCCTGGAGAGCACATGGGGATGGGACAGGTTTGCTATAGGAGGCTGGAAAGACCTCCTCCTATGCTTTGTGGTTAGTAGCTGGGTTGATTGCTGGTGTGCATCCCTTCTGGAAGTGAGGGGCTACCCAACTTGAACAGCTCATTGCATACCTTGCCTTCTGTAGTGTATCTGGGAATGCAGAAGGATGCTGGACCTAAAACACATTGGATCCATTCCTGATGGCTGCCAAGTGATGTTTCCTCTCAGCTTACTATCACCCTCAGTGATGAGGTAATGAATGATCAGCAAGAAGAGGAGGTAAAAAAAAACAAAAACTTAAAACAAACTTCAATTCCTCTGACAGGTGGAGCTCCCACAACTCTGAAACATCCCCCTGACTCAAATCGGAACTCCTTTGCTTCACACACTGACACGCTTCACCCATGCAAAACTACAAATTGTTTTGGCATTGCTATTCCAATTCCCCTTTTGGGATCAAGTTTAAGGCTACACCACTGCCATTGTTATTCCAATTTTCCTTTTGGAATCATGTGCAACGCTCCACCAGCCCCATTGCTATCCTAAGTCCCCTTTTTGGAATTAGGTATAAGGCAGCATCAATCCTCATTAGCACATTCAAATTTAGGGCTGAGGAAGCCCTTGTTAATGGACTTGAGCATGAGATAACTGCTTGGTGCAATGTGTTACCCCATGGCAAAAAAATGTTGGAATCCCAAGGAGAGTTGTTGCATATTAGTGGTTACACTACAGTGTGTGTGATGAACATTTTAACTGCAGAAATTTTATAGGGCACTAGCAGATACCTGGTGCACATTGCAAAACAAGCATTAAACAGAAAAGTATTTTGGCAAACTCATTTGTATTTAAAAAGTTAAAGAACGATCTGTGGATTTCTGTAGTGATATATAATGTATTACTGGTCTTCAGATAAAGGATTAATTTTCCAAAATTAAAAATACTATAGCAGGATATTTCTTGTTTATAATTTTTAATTTAAGCATTAACAAATATACATACCCATACAAATAAATAAACAAATATAAAGAGAAACTTCCCACTGTTATTAAAAAGTGACATTCTTTTTCGCTGCAGTACTGTTACTTTTTCATGATATATACACCCATTTTAATAATTCTGTTGATCCATTGAAATTATTTTTCATGTACCTCAGAGCCTTTCACTGCACGCCTCTAGTGCGCTTTTATGCCTTTGATTTAAATTTATGTTGTTACATAATAATCCATATCCCAGATATTATGGATGTTATATTTTCTTGTACACTTTCATATGTGCTTTTATTGCTGGCAGTTCATTCATCTAGTTCATTTGGAATGTCCTTGGTTCTTGTCATATTGTCTTCCAATTAATTTTATTGTCTATGCTATAAAACACAGATTGCACTCTATTCTATGAGAAATGGATGAGGGTCTATGCTAGACCCTAGTAACGGCTGTTCTGCTGCTGAACTGCAACATAGTCTGCTTGCATATTATATACCTGTGCAATACTCGACTTATGTAAATTATGTTAGTTTGGAAACAACTAGCTTGCATAGATTTTTTTTAAACTTTTCAGGGAAAAGAAGGATGCCATTTATACAGAATGGGAAAACGTTGTCCAAGACATTAGAAAAAATCACCAGTTCTTCATCAAAGCCTAGTATGGGATATTTGGAATTACAATGAGCTATTAACAGCTCATATAGATTGGGGTTTGGGGATGATAAGCCAAGCAAAGATTGTTCCTCAGGAGTGCAACATTTCCTGATAGTGAACATTTAATTTAATACAAGACAAGGAGTTACTTTTGGCTGTGAATGCTCTCTTGGGCACCTGAGAGTCTGACTAGTGAAATGAACAACTGTACCAATAAACACATTTATGTTTGTAGTGCGTGTATTTGGGAGTACTATTTTCATAAACATAATATTACGGTTAAAGAGATGTAAAAATAAAACCTTGATGTTCTTGTTATCATGTTTAAAATTTTATGTTTATCTGACCTCTTTGCAAAATGTATGTTTAGGATTTCTTATTTGATCTCTTTCCACAAAAGTTCATACACTACTTTTTGTTAGATAACCTAGTTCATAAGAAAGGCGTACTGTCATAAATCATCATGCTATAGACCGTATGATACAAAACCAAAGCCTTTTCTATTTTTGTCATCATGCTAAAGACTTTTTTTTTTAATCTGACCTCTTTTTTCACACATTTTGGTTAAGATTTCTATTTCACAAATATTCTGACCAAACAAAAACACCCATAAATGCTATTCTTTATTTAATATGCTAGTGGCTGTATAGTAAGTAAATAGTCCACAGAACATAGTAAGAGTGTCTGCAATAATTCACCTTGATGCAGTATCCCTGGATGTTAAAAACCTTGTTGATAATGTATTCCTGACAAAGTTACCCACACTCCCTGTTGGTTACCTTCATCACTACTTCACTATTTCCTTACAGCTCAATGTCTATATTTGGAAGTACTAATTGGGAGTTCAGCTGTCTTTCTTATGAAAGATGACAAATTCTGAAGTTGATACAAATCTCTTGTGTCTTAGCCTTTTATCTAATACAACAAAAACACTATTTGAGCAAACACGCTTTCAGCAATACTGACAGCTCATGTTATTACCCACAATTTTGCACCTTCCTGTTCATTTCAATTATTATAAAACAGGCAAGGTAAAAGTACAGCATATCACCAGTATAGCCCACTTGCATACAGTATTAACTAATGTATCTCTAATGTTTAATTTTGTACTTGTCAGAATTAATTTTCATTGTTTTTCATAAGAAGAATAACACAGAAACTTACAGAAGCTGTATGGAAGGTTTACTTTCAGCTGCAATTCACTTTTTGTGCCTTGTGGTATCTAACATATTTAAGGGACCCAATCTAGGAATTAACTTTCATGTATATCGATTACATGTAATGGCATATTGCAACCACCAAGGGAAAAATCAGCCTGTGTGTAATTTGCATTACCCTTAGACTACATTAACAGTTCCATGGGAATTTATTAGTATAGCCTTGCCAATGTGCGTGTGTAGTCTGAGTTCAACTGGACACCCATAATTAACACTTTTTTAAATAACAACTTAGATGAAAGTATACTCAAGCTATTTTAATATTGTATGGATGTTATGGGACTGAAGTAGTCATAAATGAAAGAAAGGTGCTAGGGTAAATAAATTCATAAGACTTAAAATCTCACCAGCTTCCCATAATGCATCACCTCATTTGATGATTTAATTGGTCTAGTGCCTGTATGTGACTGTATTAATTAGCATTGATGTCTAGTACTAGTGTATCTAAACTAAATGGTTGTGCTTTTTCTCAGCCAGTATATTTATTACCAAACACTGAATATCAGATTATCCTCCCAGCAATAACACATGTTGACACATTTCCCCATTTTTTTCCTTCAGACTCATAGATTTAACTTTCTTTAAAATCATTTCTCAAAGTAATACCATTTTGCCTTTATCTTCATAAGGTGTCCCTTCAGGACCTCTGCATTATCTCCTGATTCACATTTTTCTTTCTGCCAGACTACCATTTCCTTTTGTTTTGTCTGAATTCTTTGCTATGGTATCACCTTTCTGTTTCATGATTTCTGAAACAACTGTCTTCTGTTTCCCATTATACTTCAGTTTACTCTGGTTTCTCCAACGTCAAAAAATGCAGCAAACTACCACCGAGGGCACACATACAACAGAAAGTATACTATTTAACAAAAAAAAATGAGTCAGTTAATTCCTGAATGCATGTTATACAAATTTCTCATGTTCTTATGAAAACTGATAAGCCTTTTTTTCTGCACTGACAGCCTTAAGTAGTATTCCTTGTTCATACAATGATTAACTTTCCCAGCTTTTTATGTTAACGCCTTTATTAGTGCAACTACATTGTAATGCTTTGAAATGAGATCACATATTAATATTTAAACCTGGTACATCATATCATATTGAATTAATCATAATTGCCCTTACTTTGTACGCATGAATTGTATTATCATAGGTAGTACATCATATCATCTTGAATTAATCATAATCAGCCCTATGTATTTACAAATTATACTATCACAGGTAATTAAATATAATATAGGTGTAAAAATAGCTTATATGTAACAGTATTGCTTTTCCTTTTTACCCTATTATATTAAGAAATTAAATAACATCTTCCATAAAAAAGTTTTGTTTGATTTCTCTGTCATTTTCTTTATTTTTTCTTCCATTCATTTATATTTTACTGAAGCCCCACCATAACTGTATTTGTAAATATATCCTAGGCACCAAAAAATAATTGCATTTTCTAATTCTGTGCAATGCTAGAAAGGAATGCAAAAATGTGGCTGCTATTCATATTCAGTTATGCATGAGTAATGTATGCATTTATGTAAGTTGCAGGCATCCACAAACATGGTGCAGTTCATAAGGCACTATAGAGCATTTGTGCAGCACATATCCACAAACAATACCATAGTTAATTATATAAATAATGAAGAAGATGGAATATTTAACCACTTCATCACAATGTGCCTCCTCCCATTTTGATTTGTTTTCAATTGATGCAAGCTGTGTACTCAAACCTTGGCTTATGATACCAGATTAGATCCCACAGGAACCTACATTGGAATACTGCAATTTTGCCATATCATAAACACTCATAGTTACTAAAAATCCAAACCTGAACCACAGGAACTAGACCACGAAAATAATCTCTTAAAAAAAAATTCATGTTTATTTAATCCACATTAAGTGCTTTCATCCTGCAAAGGGAGTTCATCAGCAGATTCCTTCTTTTTACCTATACTGCTCAATGTACAGGTATATACATATACATGGATACTGTGGCATACAATAGTAAAATATTTGTCATTCTTTGCATGTATGTCAGCAACTACACCACCATCACTGGTAGACTATGGTGCAGGACAACAAGCTGATTTTGACAGGTCCTGTGTCAGTCGACAATGATGTCATTGATCTCATTCTCATGACAGAGGTATAGAACAGTGGCACACAGTCACAAAGTCTACTGGAAGGGGAGGTCTACCCCCACATCAGGCTGATGACCTCAACAAGGCCATTGCTGAGCCACAGGCCCTTATCAGATGGGGTGGGATCATCATGAAGCCCCACCTTTTCCTCTCTCTCAGATCCATGAGTGAAGCCTCTGGAAGAGGACAGAATAATGTCATAAGAAGCAATACCCACGGTAGTGCCTGTCTACAATGGTGCCAGGTGAAGTCAATGATCACAGCTGGCTTCCAAAAATGTAAAACACTGTCTGCATAGCAGCTGATATATTAGGACATTGTTCATGGACAGGCTACTGCCAGTGAGAGTCAAGTAGCACTAGAGATAGTGCAAGAGCTTCTAGGTATGAAAAAGATATTTACCAATATTTGGGAAAGGGGGAGCAGTAGAGGCCAGGAGCAATGCCATGATTATTTTCTTGTGGTGCATGGGTGCTCACACAACATCCATATGATTCTCTGTCCTCACAGTTATAAGGACTTACCAGGCACACATGGCAGAGATATCTGAGTGAAACAGAGTTCAGGTCAGCATGTATGGCATCTATTGGACATGTAGTACCATGGCTGCTGGAACCATAGGGCGAGGGGCGGGGGCGGGACCATCTGCCCAATGTGCCCTGAAAGTGCTGCCAGAGAAGTGCAGTCATTTGCACTGGCATTTCCGGGGAAACTGCAAGCTCATGCAGCTAGAAAAATGAAAATTTGAGTAATGAATCCTCTTTTTCTTGCTGCCTGAGCTCACAGTTACCATGGAAATGCCTATGGGAGTGTTCTTAAGGCATACTACTCAATATCCTTTCATCAAGAGTTTTGGATAAAGCCAAAAATAACAGCCGAATGAAGGCTCAAAACTAAGGAAGATTTTTAACTTTTACTTATTCATTTAAAATTTTAACAGAACAGGTTTTGCATCAACATGCATTATCTCAACAATAAAAGTATGAAACCTTAATGTCTGGCAATATTGACTGACTGTAATCCTCTGCATACCTCTCAACTTTTGCTTAAGAAATCTGAACAAAGCCAAAAATGCTGGGGGGATAAATGGCCTAAATCAGGAACAGATTTTTAATATTGCTCTTATAAATGTAGAAAGCATCTGGAATAATATGTTTTGCACTATGATTAATTTTCTGAAGGATAAGAAGTCTCACACTCACGTGTTTCATTATTTAGTGTGCACAATCTTCAATTGTTTGCCAGATTTTATGAAGAAAGACCTAAAACATGAGGCAATAATCTGGACAGTCTGTGAAAGTTTGGGGATTTGATAGGTTCGATCCTAAGTGATTTACCAGAAAATCAAATATTTTATGAGGGACAGGGCAAAAACAGGAAGCAAAATCAGGCATGTTATACAAAATTCAGGGCAGTTTGTTTGTTTATTGAGTGATTGCTGTTTGTTTACTAGATAAGTGAGTTGTTTACTAGACCCTTTTCAGACACAACCTGGGATCAATAGCAGTAAAACACAAAAGGAAGGAACTGTAGCAAGCAAACGGCACACGAATAAAAAAATGCCAAATCCTTTAATACAATGAAGCCCTTTTCGTTTGACACAATGTACAAACTTCTTCAGATGAATAAACTACCTTACCCAAAGGCTTTAAATACTAAAGCAATTAATCACTCAATTAAACAATAAAACAATGAAAACAACAATAATGCACTTTTAAAGAGAAACAGACACTTTAAACTTGAAATTTCTTACTTTCAGGAGTGCCTCTGACATAAAATTGTTCCAAAGGGTTTGAGGCACTATCAATATCCTACAGGGTTGGTCGCTAATTCAATTTTTCATAAGGATTTACTTGCCTTGTTCGACCGTCAGGGTTCCGAATTATTAGAATTAATGATCAAGCACTATTCCCTGTCAGTCGAGTCTTTAAGTAAACAAGTATCAGAGTTGGATGAGTGGATTAGCTTGACAAAGAGTTTCTTCGTTATATGGTTAAACTAAAAAAGACCAAGCTTGAAATTTCTTACTTTCAGGAGTGCCTCTGATGTAAAATTGTTCCAAAGGGTTTGAGGCACTATCAGTATCCTACAGAGTTGGTCGGTAATTCAATTTTCCATAAGGATTTAATTGCCTTGTTCGACCGTCAGGGTTTTGAATTATTAGAATTAATGATCAAGCATTATTCCCTGTTGGTCGAGTCTTTAAGTAAACAAGTATCAGAGTTGGATGAGCTGATTAGACTTGACAAAGAGTTTCTTCATTATAAATATGAGTATAGTAGAATTTTCTCAAGTATAGTTCAATATCTTGACAAACTTAAGAATAATAAAATTAAGAAACTCGACAGGGATTTCAATGCATATAATGGTGAGGTTGCTTACCCCACCCCATCTCCAGCTCAGGTATGGCAAGGTTCATCCAGATCAAGTCAACTTTCCAATGACAATAGAGTTAATTTTTCCAACATTTGTTCTAACTTTGATAACAATCAGCCGTTACAAAACACTCCTTCTGATGCCAATATTGCCATTATTGAAGATGGGATGCAAGCAGATCTTAGAAGGAGTGAAAGATTGCAGAACAACAATAGGTCGGGACACTATAATTTGAGGTCTAATGGCTCCAGCAATTTTTTAGGAGCAAGACCGAAACAAATGACAGGAAAACTCAATCAGAAGTCCAAACAGAATTTGAAACAATTCAGGACTTAAATATATCTAATACTTGTACATTGTTTCAAGTTAATAATGAACTTTCTTTCCCTGTTGTTGATTCTGTTTTGTCTCACCCTGAACTTGATCTGTCTTTATGTGTGAACGATTTATTGGATGTTTCTACTTATGAGATCTTATATGACGATTCTAACCTTCAGGTTGTCAATTCACCTGTTTTACTAACTAATGCTTCTGGGGATTTTAATGTTTATACTTTCTCTTCAGTTGTTATTACACCAGAACAGGTTGACTTATTTTCCAAGGGTTACACTTATGTCCCAGCCCAAAGGTTGGATTTGGTTAGGACCATTATAGATATTAAATTATTCACTAGAAAATTGAACTTTAATCTAAGGATGGGTAGCAACAATATTGTCAGTAGCAACCAATTTAGAATTTCTAGTGTTTATAACCCTCCTTTACATCCATTACTGTAGGTTTTTGAACTTATGTGTGAGTTAGATATCTGTCAGAAATTTCAGGTTGGACATCAATTTTCCACTTTTGATACAAACACTAAAGCTGAGAAGGAATGTATTGACTTTATTAAATTGCACGATATACGTATCTGTAAACCAGACAAGGAAGGGGGACTGGTTGTGTTTGATGGTGCTGACTACAGAGAATGGATGTTACACTTATTGGACAGTCCTTCTTACTTTCTTAGCTCAAGATCTGAAATTAATAGTGCTTACAAATCATTAAGAACACCATTGATGAAATGTATATAGAGGGAAGGATTGCTCAGAATATTTTTAATTATATGTCCATAGTGTACCCCAGATTTCCCTGTTTATTCGGCATACCTAAGATACACAAAGATGTGACCAATCCCCCTATGCATCCCCTTGTTGATGGTAGGGGTTCCCCTACATATCCATGTGCTAAGGTTGTTGATGCTGTCTTATAGAAGTGTTTGGTTAAAGTTAACCAAATCTGTAAAGACTCTTGGACATTCCTGAATAAAATCAATAGCTTAGATTTTGATGTTAGATTTAATTTCCTCACCATAGATGTCAAAGATTTGTATACGTGCATTCCACATGATATAGCTTTAGAATGGGTTGGCCAACTTATAAAGTTATATGGTGGCACAAGAAATGAGTTGGAACTTGTTAATGAATTATTAGACCTGATAATTGATAATAATTATTTTATCTTTGATGACAGGTTTTACTTACAGAAAATAGGGGTTGCGATGGGCTCCCCATGTGGGGCCAGTGTTGCCAACTCTGTTATGGCCTATTGGGAGCACCTTTTTGTCCTCAATAACTGCGACTTTAAGGACAGAATGATTTTTTACACCCATTACCTTGATGATATTTTTATATTGTTGGATGGTGACAGTATGACCAGTGATATGGTGGTTAATCATTTTAATAAGTCTACGCAGTTTTTGAAGTTTACCTCTACATTTAACACTGAGGTTATAGCATATCTTGATGTTTTGTTAACCAAGGATTATTCCATCCAAATATTTACGGCCAGTAGAGTGGTGCTGTGGTAGCGTTGTCACCTCACAGTTAGACGTTGCCCGTTCGATTCTCAGTTAGAGCGTCTTCTGTGTGACGGCATGTGTGAACGGGCATTCCTTCATTGAAGGTTGTGCATTAGGCCCGGCAAGCCAGCACGTAAAAACTCTACTGCCTATCATTAGCGGACCGGAGTTCCTGTGTGGCGACCCCTAACCGGGAAAAGCCTAAAGACACAAACATTCATAGGAAGAGTACGTACTCCAACTCATTTCTACACTACTCTAGTTGCCACCCCTATCATCAGAAGCGGGCTGTTGTAAAGGGCCAGTTGGTTAGGGCAGCCCGCATTATTACTCTTGATAACGACTTTCAAGCTGAATGTTCCCTTTTAAGGAGTATGTTTCTACATCATGGGTACCCAGACCATATGGTTGATGACATCAATGAGGAGGTTTCAAGTAAACGTGCAAGACGTTTTTACAAACCGATTCTAGACAGTGTCCACACACAACATCAACATGATGAGAACATTGTTCCCCTGTCAGCAAATGATTCTAATACTCTTCTTGAGTCTAAGGCACAAGGGCCTACGTTTATCACAACTTTTAGTATCAACAGTAAGGATTGTTTCTGTATTCTATGTAAGAACTGGGCACTTTTTAGAAGTGACCCAAGTGTTCTTCATAGAGTCAGAGATCAACCCATGGTTGTGTATAAAAAAGCTAAAAATCTTAAAGCTTCCTTTGAACAACGTCAATTACGGAGTAGTAGAACTTTTGGCATGTACAAATGTCAATCTTGTAGTTACTGTCAATATATTATTGAAACTAATAGATTCAAGGTACATGACCATCTGTACACTTTAAAGTACAGAGTGAAATGCAATTCTAGAATGATAGTTTACCTAGCTCAGTGCCAAGCCTGTTTGGCCTTTTATATTGGAAAAACGGAGAGGCGATTTTGAGACCGCCTCTACGAACATATTTATGCTATAAGAAAAAATAAATCTGAAAACGCTTTGGCTAGGCATATTTCATCTTATCCTGACCATAGTTTTAAATTCTTGGTGATAGACCAGGTTTGTCAGGATTCTCGAGGTGGTCCTGCAGTCTTAAAGTTGGAAGAGCAAGAATTAGGCTGGCAGATCAGGTTAAATGCATATACTGTGCCTGGTTTGAATGAAGGCTGCTCTATTAGCAGCATTTTGATGCTTAAGAGTTTAACAAGATGATATTCTCTTTATATAACATCATTTAAAATTTTTAGTTTAATAAGTATTTACTCACTTTTTAATCTACATTTAGTAGGCATTGTGATATGAAATGTGTAATGTTATGTAATTTATTGATTTAATGTATTGTTACAGTGACTGATCGTAGAGTGTGGATATAGGTTGCATGACAGGTGGTTTAAAGTGTCTGGTTCTCTTTAAAAGTGCATTATTGTTGTTTTCATTGTTTTATTGTTTAATTGAGTGATTCATTGTTTTAGTATTTAAAGCCTTTGGGTAAGGTAGTTTATTCATCTGAAGAAGTTTGTACATTGTGTCAAATGAAAAGCACTTCATTGTAATAAAAGAATTTGGCATTTTTTTATTCGTGTGCCATTTGCTTGCTACAGTTCCTTCCTTTTGTGTTTATCAGTGTGTCATTTTGCCTTGGGTCGAGTTTGAGTTTGGATCAATAGCAGTAAAGACAACACTTTACAAATGTAAAATAAGACATTAAATTCATGTACATACTTCCTACAGTTGAGACTATGTTCTACAAGTCATCATCTTCTTTCAGCTGTTCCCGTTATAGGTCACCACAGTGGATCATCTGTTTCCATTTCTACCTGTCCTCTGTATCTTGCTCTGCCACACCAACCACCTGCATGTCCTCTCTCACCACATCCATAAACCTTATCTTAGGCCTTCCTCTTTTCCTGTTACCTAGTAGCTTCATCCTTAGCATCTTTTTCCCAATATACTCAGCATCCCTC
The DNA here is from genome assembly GCF_019279795.1 of Protopterus annectens. NCBI lineage: Eukaryota > Metazoa > Chordata > Ceratodontiformes > Protopteridae > Protopterus > Protopterus annectens. Next base: position 883,248,525 of record NC_056729.1, read on the forward strand.
CTCAGCACATGTCCAAACCAATGTAATCTTGCCTCTCTGGCTTTGTCTCCAAACCTTCCAACCTGGGCTGACCCTCTAATACACTTATTCCTAATCCTGTCCACCCTCATCACACCCAGTGCAAATCTTAACATCTTTAACTCTGCCACATCCAGCTCAAACTCCTGCATTTTTTGTGATTGCCACTGTCTCCAACCCATATAACATAGCTGGTCTCACTACCCTCTTGCAGACCTTCCCTTTCACTCTTACTGGTGCTCATCTGTCACAAATCACTCCTGACACTCTTCTCCACCCAATCCATCCTGCCTGCACTCTCTTCTTCACCTTTCCTCCACACTCACCATTACTCTGAACTATTGATCCCAAGTACTTAAACTCATCCACCTTCGCCACCTCTACTCCTTGCATGCTCACCATTCCTCTATCCTCCCTCTCATTTACCCACATATATTCTGTCTTAGTCCTACTGACCTTCATTCCTCTTCTCTCTAGAGCATATCTCCATTTCTCCAGGGTCTCCTCCACCTGTTCCCTACTCTCACTACAGATAACAATGTCATCTACAAACATCATAGTCCACGGGGACTCCTATCTGATCTCGTCTGTCAATCTGTCCATCACCATTGCAAATAAGAAAGGGCTGAGAGCTGATCCTTGATGTAATCCCACCTCCACCTTAAACACATCTGTCACTCCCACCGTAGACCTCACCACTGTCACACTACTCTCGTACATATCCTGTACCAGTCTTACATACTTCTCTGACACTCCTGACTTCCTCATACAATACCACAACTCCTCTCTAGGCACTCTGTCATATGATTTCTCTAAGTCTACAAAAACACAATGCAACTCCTTCTGACTTTCTCTGTACTTCTCCATCAACACTCTCAGAGCAAACATCGCATCTGTAGTGCTCTTTCCAGGCATGAAACTATACTACTGATCACTAATCATCATGTCCCTTCTTAACCGAGCTTCCACTACTCTTTCCCATAACTTCATGCTGTGACTGATCAATTTAATCCCTGTGTAGATACTACAGCTCTGCACATCACCCTTATTCTTAAAAATTGTTACCAAAACACTTTTTTTCCATTCCTCAGGCATCCTCTCACTTTTCAAGATTTCATTAAACAATCTGGTTAAAAACTCCACTGCCATTTCACCTAAACACCTCCATGCTTCCACAGTTATGTCATCTGAACCAACAGCCTTTCCATTCTTCATCCTCTTTGTATCTATCCTTACTTCCTCCTAGCTAATCCATTGTACTTCATGATTCACTATCCCCACATCATCCAACCTTCTCTCCCTCTCTTTCTCTTTATTCATCAACTCCTTAAAGTACTCTTTCCATCTCCTCAACATACTCTCCTCACTTGTGAGTATGTTTCCTTCATTATCCTTTATCACCTTTACCTGCACATCTTTCCTAGCTCGGTCCTTCTGTCTAGCCAGTTGGTACAGGTCCTATTCTCCCTCCTTAGTGTCCAACCTTTCATACAACTCTTCATATGCCTTATCCTTAGCCTTCGCCACTGCTCTCTTTGCCATGCACCTCATCTCCTTATACTCCTGTCTACTTTCTTCATCTCTCTGACGGTCCCACTTCTTCTTTGCCAACCTCTTTCTCTGTATACTCTCCTGTACTTCCTCATTCCATCACCATGTCTCCTTGTCGTCCTTCCTCTGTTCAGATGTCATACCAAGCACCTTTCTAACTGTCTCCCTTACTAGCTCTGCTGTAGTTACCCAAATATTTAGTAACTCTTCACTGCCACCCAGTGCCTGTCTTAACTCATCCCTGAACTCCACCTCACAATTGCCCCTTTTCAGTTTCCATCATTTGATCCTTGGTGCTGCCCTCACACTCCTCCTCCTCTTCTTGATCACCAACATCATCCTACAAACCACCATCCTATGCTGCCTAGTCACCACTTTACAGTCTCCAATCTCCTTCAAACTGGCCCTCCTACATAAGATATAATCCACCTGTGTGCATCTTCCTCCACTCTTGTATGTCACCCTATGCTCCTCCCTCTTGTTAAAATACGTATTCACCACAGCCACATCCATCCTTTTTGCAAAATCTACTACCATCTGACCTTCTGCATTCCTTTGTTTAACACCATACCTACCCATCATTTCCTCATCCCCTCTGTTCCCTTCAACAACATGCCCATTGAAATCTGCTCCAGTCACCACTCTCTCACCCTTGGGTACAGTCATCGCCACTTCATCCAATTCACTCCAAAATTTTTCTTCCTCATCCATCGCACACCAAACTTGTGGATCATATGCACTAACAACATTCATCATTACACCATTAATTTTCAGCTTCATAAACATCACTCTATCTGATACTCTTTTCACCTCCAAAACACTGTTAGCATACGGTTCCTTCAGGATAACTCCTACGCCATTTCTCCTCCCATCCACACCATGATAAAACAATTTGAACCCACCTCTGATACAACTAGCCTTACTCCCCTTTCATCTGGTCTCTTGCACACACACTATACCAACCTTCCTTCTGTCCATCATATTGGCTAGCTCTCTCCCTATACCAGTCATACTGCCATCATTCAACATTCTGACCCTCACTACCACAGTCCTAGCCTTTCTCCTCTCTTCCTGCCTTTGGCCATGCCTTCCACCTCTTCTCCTCCTTTGGCAAACAGTAGCCCAATTTCTGCCAGCACCCTGTTGGCTAACAGTACTGGTGGCAGTCGTTGTTAACCCGGGCCTCGACCGATCCGGTATGTAAATATTTACTGGTGTCCGCATTAATTATTTGGTGAAGTTTTATGCTGGATGCCCTTCCTGATGCAACCCTCCCCATTTATCTGGGCTTGGGACCGGCACAAAGAAATGCACTGGCTTGTGCATCCCAGTGGCTGGGTTAGACTATGTTCTACAAGTAAAGTTTAATTTCCATATGTTGGTGCAGGCTTGCGTTTGTTTGCCTTTTACCCACTGAATACCAGGATAGGCTTTCACTATTCTGTCTAATAGCCTGTTTTAGGCAGAATTTCCTGCAAAGGTACATTTGACTGAAGCTAGACTGACTTATAATGTGATAATCATTTTACTATAATTATTCATTCATTCATTCATTCATTCTCTTACACCCACTTTATGCTAGTCAAGCTCATTATGAGTGTATTTAGAGATGCCCTGACAGCCAATCAGAGTAAGTCATAAAAACAGTTTAGATTCATAGACGTTCCAAGGCTAAATAATCTTATGACCATTCATGCTTTACCAGTACCCTCCCACAGGCAGCACCTCCTTTTTCCAGGAGGGGCAAACCAATACAACCCAGAGTAAAGGTACCCATCTAGTCAATAGTTTATGTTTAAATTAAGATAGTGAATCACATAGCTTTACATGTAGGGGAAATTTATTCCAAAGGACTGGGAGAGGCTGATTTATAAGCCTACCTCACTACAATGCTGTATTTATCTGTTGATGATTTAGGTCCCTGGTTCAAATATTGGTGTATCATTTGAAGACTATTATATATCCACTGTTACTTATCACTCATTTTTATGCTTGTCTTCATCTAGTTTGCACTGCTCATTATCTCTGATAGCCACACGTTTCCTCTGCTTGGGAACATGAAACTTTCTTTCTGAAGTTTAGTAAGAATGCAGTGCTGCTTGTTGAATGCAAACTGGGTGATGTTTTTATTTTTCAGCTTAACTCTGTGAACTTCAACTGTCTGATCACTGACTTTTCTTAGGTGGTCACTGATGGTTGTATGTCTTAAGTGGGCACAGGCAGTGAGTCTTTCCTTTTGGGAGATTACTCTATCTTCTTTTTGTGCAAAAATGGAGTTGGTACATGTATGTCAGTCTACTGTGTGAGGGCTCTGCAAAAATACTTAAATATAACGTTTTCATTGGGTTGATATTCTGATTAACTTTTCTAATTATGTTGATTCCTCATTGAGTAACACCATGATTCATAGTGACAGCATTTGGAAATGATGTTCTATGCATGCCTGTATGTTTCCCTTTGGTACAAATGAGTAGTACACTCATTTTTTTCTTTTTTGCAAAAGATTGATTAATTAATTAATTAATTAATTAATTAATTAATTAATTAACACATTTATTTATTTATTTGACATTTGTTAACCGGGTTGGTCCAGCTGGGCAGGAGCCCATTTTCAGTGGAGACCCGAGGAGAAAAGCTCCAATTACAAAAACAATTAGGATAACATAGGTAACACAACATGGAAAGTACCACAACCAATTATAACTCACATAATATATTAATACAAATTATGACTCAAACATATTCAAATTACAGCAAGGAGGTTTTCTCAAAGAAATGAGTATATAAACCCCTAATGTGTTTTTTTTTTTTATGTACAAAAACAAGTTATATACAAGTGATCAAATAAGAGATATACAAGTGAATCAGAATTCATTGCATAGGCTTTGTAGGAAGGTATAGGTGCTTTCAGGAGTTCAGAGGAAAGGAGCACCATTTGTATAAAGGGGACATATCAGGTAGGTTCTAAGCAGAGACATGATTTAGTGTTGAGAAGATAATGTCTGAGTTCCTTTTTAAAGTGTGCAGGGTGTATGATGGAGCGGATGTTCAGAGGAAGTTTGTTCCAAGTGTGGGCTATAGAGCAGTTATATTGCAGTTTGCCTGTGTTCTTCTTTGGATGGTCTACATTCAGAAGTTGTTGGTTAGAGGTGCAGAGGGTTATAGAATGGGTATAGGTAGATACAAGAGTAGTGAGAGCTGGACAGGATGAAGGCCTGTATAGAATGGAGTGAATAGCTTGAAATTGAGAAAGTAGCAGTAGTTGAGGGAATTCAAACCATTGTAATAAGTTCAGGGCAAGGCAGTGATGGGAGTTGTAGGGGGAGTTAGTAATGAATCTTGCAATTTTATGGTAAGTTTGTTGCAGTTTGTTCATGGTAGTAGCTTGTATATTGGTTAGTATTGGGGCTGTGTAGAAAAGTGGGGGCAGGAGGAAGGACTGAGTTAGGGAGAGTCTAGCATTTGGAGTAAGAAATCTTTTGTTACGAAAGAGCAAGCCGAGTTTCTGGTGTGTTTTTTTATTCCTTCCAGTAAGTGTAAGTTAAATTTGAGCTCATCATCTATAATGACGCCTAACAGTTTAGTATGTGGTTCAGGTTTTATGATTGTGTTATTAGAGGATGTTATGGTAAATGTAGATTTGTGATTGGAAAAAGAGTGGGGGAGAAAGAGCAGGAGCTTGGTCTTCTTAGGGTTAAGGATAAGCAGATTGTCAGATAGCCATTTCTCTGTGGATAGAAAGGAGTTTTGAGTAAGGGTGAGAAGGTCTGTGATACTACTGGGGATTGAGATGAGTGTAGAGTCGTCTGCATATTGTATAAGAGAAGATTGTCTGCAAGAGGTGAATAATTCATTTGTAAAGATATTAAATAAGAGGGGACCCATGATAGAGCCTTGAGGTACACCTGTTGGAACAGATATAAAGGGAGAGCAGGAGGAGAGCCTTTTGACAGATTGCTGCCTACCTGAGAGATAGCTGGAGAACCAAGCAAGGGGGGAAGAAGACAGGTTGAGGTTAGATAATTTAGAAAGTAGTATAGGGTGAGAGACTGTGTCATAGGCTTTGGAAAGGTCAAGGAAGAGGCAGGATATTAGTTGATTGCTATCAAGGGCATTGACTATGGTATGAGTGAAAGAGAGGAGGGCAGTGGATGTGCTGTGGTGGGGACGGAAACCATGCTGAGTGGGAGTGAGAAGGATGTGTTGGAGGAGATGGTTGAGAAGTTGTGAATGTATGCATTTTTCGAGCAACTTGGAGATGGGAGAAATAATAGTAATGGGACGATAGTTAGATGGATCACTGGAGTTGCCACCCTTATGCAGTGGGATAGTATAGAAGGATTTCCAGATAGTAGGAACTGTAGCCTCTTGTATAGATCTGTTAATAAGAATGGATATAGGATAGACTATAGATTCAGCAGCGAGTTTGAGAAATGTAGGAGGTAGATTATCGGTAGTGGGAGAGCATGGTTTAAGCTTAAGAAGAAGGGATTTGATGTAGGAAGTTGACACCGGTTTAAATGAAAAGAGATTCTGGCTATGAGGGTTGTTGGTAGTAGTGATAGTTTCAGCATTAATATTTGAGGGTGTAAGATTTTGGATAGTGTCAATGAAGTGTTTGTTGAGAAGGGTAGCAATTTCTGGAGGAGATTTGTTGGGGAAGGTTGAGGGGCAAGAAGGCTTGCCAGGGTAAAATATTTTGTTACGAGTAGTCCAGAAGTTGCTCTGGTTGGACCTGTTGTCCAGTTGGGGAGAATCGTAGTAAGAGGTCTTGTCTTTGGTGACCAATTTCTTAACTAGACTACTGACATCAGGGCTTCAGTGTCAGTAACTCATTATGCTGCACACATGGTCTTGATGCTGAAAGTATGAGAAGGCTGTGAGTTTCATCTTTACACTAGGCATTTTGAACCATACCACAGTCCAGCATAAACTGGGTGTGTACTTCTGAAATGCCATTACTCTGTTCAGATATTTAGCCAAAGGTCCATGTGCCTGAGCTAATGAAAGAGCCCATGGTACTTTTTGATGAAGAACAAAGATTGCAATATTGGTGCAAAAGCTCAGCATTATATCACAACATTTGTACTATTTAAATAATAATTACATACTAAGCATTCCATGTAGTGGCTCAACAGATAAAGCACTTGTATTTGGAGCTGAAAGATCGAAAACCTCTGGGTTATATTCTCATTCAGGTTATTGGATTAATTTTCAAATTACTGCACTGCTGTGCAGTATTAGATATACTGCACTCCTGAGCTTGCGTTTTTTTGTATAAGATGTAAAACTGAAGTCTTTTCTGCTTGACTTGGAGGTACCTCAGGCAGATCTCTTATTGAAAAGCATAGGAGTCCTTTATTTATTTATTTTGGCAAGGCTCAAATGACAAATTCACCACCATAGCAGGTACAAGCAAGCAAAATCTGTGGGTAATGCTACTCAATGCTAGAAGTCTAAACCTCAAAATGCACTCACTCGAGGCACTCCTTAAAATGGAGAACATCAACATCTGTGCAATGACAGAGACCTGGTTCAAAGCTCCAGAGAGCACTCCTCATTAGCTGGCTATATTTCATACCACACCTTTCAGCCACCTAACCCGAAACACTAAAGGCGGAGGCGCCATATTCATTAAGGATGTCCACACCTCCAAGCTAGTTGCTCAGCATAATGCATCCGAGATTATCCAAGTGCAACTAACTCTGGGAAAGGCCACAATCCAAATTGTAGCTTGCTACAGACCCCCCACCATGCCCCAGGATTCCCACTCCTCTTTTCTTGATACACTGGAAAATGATAGGGTACAACCCAACACCCTAATAATGGGTGATTTCAACTACCCCACCATTAACTGGGAAAACTACTCATGTACCAACTCTTTTGCTCAACGTTTTCTGGAATTCATAAATTCCAATGCCTTGGATCAACTTATCCACACCCCCACCAGGGGCAACAATATCCTAGACCTGGTCATTACCAACATGGGCGACCGGTGTTCCACACCAGAGGTCAACTCCGCGTTGGACAGATCCGACCACAAGCTAATCACCCTAGACATCCACATCCTGCCCCCACCCCCATTAGGGAAACAACCGTAAAAAATTTCTCCAAAGCCAACTTCATACTTCTTAAGACAAAAGTGGCAAACTTCATGACACTCATGCAGATGGACAATAGAGGTATGACTGCTGAATCCTGCACAAATGCACTTTATAAGCACTTACACGAGTGCATGGAATATGCTATCACTAACAAAACCAAGATGCTATCCTCCAAAAAAATGAAGCCAATCTGGTGGTCTTCTGCCATAAACAAATTCTACAACAGAAGAAAGAAACTGTTGCAAAAAAAGAGTAAAATCCCAAGATTGGAGGAACTTCCTGGTCAGCCTCAGTAAGAAGCTGAGAGCCCTTATAAAATCCTCCAAGGCTAGTTATGAAAATAAAATCACCACTGATTCTAAAGACAACCACAAAGCATTCTATAGCTACGTCAAGAATCTCAATGGCAACACTCAGATCTGCTCTGAGTTACAGCACAAACACACTAAATATACAGAACTAAATGATATTGCCAACATCCTGGCAGATAGATTCAGTGTTAACTTTACCCTCCTCTCACCCCCTAAAGGGCCCATCTCTATACCGAAAGAATGCAAAGTTGCTGTAATCATGGCTGCACAGGTAAAAACCTCACTCTCCAAAGCCAAGAATACAGCATCCATGGGACCTGACAACATCCCAGGCTGCATTCTACACAAACTACAGAATGAACTGGCACCCCACCTAAGTACCATGTTCAGTCATAGCCTCACCTCAGGGTTTGTGCCCATAGAATGGTGCACTGCGATGGTTATCCCACTCCACAAAGGGGGAGCCATGACAGACCCCGGGAACTACCGCCCCATTAGCCTGACGAGCCTGGTCTGCAAGGCCTTGGAACGTATCATCATGGAACTCATAAACAAAGACATTGGTAATCTCCAAACTCTGGATCCCACACAGTTCAGGTTTGTAAAAGGCAGATCATGTCTCCTAAACCTTTTAGACTACTTTGAAACAGTCATCAAAGCCATAGATGAGGGTAAGGTGGTTCACACAGCCTATCTAGATCTCGCCAAGGCTTTTGACACATTCCCCCACTCTGAAATTATAGATAAACTCACTAAACTAGGTATAAATCCCTATGTCACAAGATGGGTTGCCAAATGGCTTACTGACAAAACCCACACTGTGAAAGTAGCAGACTCCAAATCCTACTTCAGACCAGTGACAAGTGGCGTACCACAGGGTTCACTCCTGGGTCCTCTCCTGTTTGGTATCTACTTCTCTGAAGTACAGGCTAACACAGAATGTCTTTGGATAACTAAGTTCACAGATGACTGCAAACTAGGAGCCATAATCAAAACTCCTAATGATGTGGACATCCTACAAAAGGGCCTCACTGCGACAGATGCCCGGTGTCAAAGACATGGCCTCAAGCTCAATGCCAAAAAGTGCACTGTCATCCCCTTTGGTAAAAACTCTGTACCCATGAACTACCACATAGGTGGTAGTCTACTTAACACTGAAAGTGTGATAAGAGACCTTGGGACACAGGTGGACAGTAGTCTCTCCTTTGATAATCACATCACTACAGTAGTCAGTAAATCCTTCTACGTGGCACACCTCATCACAAAAGGTTTCTCATTCAGAAAATAAGAGGTCATTGTTCCCCTCTACTCATTAGACCCATTATAGAGTACAACGCCCCTTTTGGTATGTACCTCACAAAACATCTACAACAACTGGAAAGGCTGCAGAAATAACTCACAAAGAGGATTACTGGCCTCAAACAGATGCCCTATGCAGACCATCTCAAAAAACTCCAGCTTTACTCCATCGCCTACTTAGAGGCGATCTCTATCTAACATACAAAGCTATGTCAAACCCAGAGTTGTTGGACATGCTCCACTTAAAGAAATCTCAATCCCTCCGAGCTACACACTCTAGGAACCTAAACCTTGTCACCACAATAAACAGAACATGCTGGAGGGATAGATTCCTGTCCCAGAGACTTCCCATACTCTGGAACAGACTACCTATCTATGTCAAACAGAGGTCTTCATTAGCACTCTTCAAGAAATACCTTGATGATTGGATGGGAAATAGGAAATTCACCCCGGGGATCACTTCTGTGGCTTTGCTTAAAGGGGCACAGGAAAATAATTTTCTTGGGTGGCGAAAGTCAGGGTACCTTTTTGGCTAGGCTTATACAGTCCCTAGGGCCAATAGCCTAGTCCCAACCTATAAACCTATGAACCTATGAAAAAATAAAAATAATGTGATACAAAATTAAAAAAAAAAGTATTCCTTTCTTAAAATAAAAATCTTCAACATTCTGTCTCCTTTTTTATACTTGGAAAAATAAAAACTTCATAATACCTTATTTTCCTTATCCACCCTCATCCTTTCATCTATAACCAGTTTTCTGCCTTTTTTACTAATTTTAACCTAATCCAGTTTTTATATTATATAAAAAGTACAGCTGTGTAAGAAAAAACTTGCCATAACAGTAGCCTTTCTAATAGGTTACTGATGTAGTAGCTTAAGTTATTAGGGTTATAGTTCATAGATTCATAGGTTCATAGGAGGTTACTAGACTAGCAGCCCTAAAGCCTTTACAAGCCTAGCCATGTTAATCCCAAGTATCTCTATTTTCTCTTTTTGGGTAGATCATAGAATAAGTTTATGAACAGAGTGGGTCTGTGATCAACACTGGCTACCTCTGTCCATGAGGGATATGGGTGCCACTCTAGGGGCGAATTTGTGGTTTTCCCATCCAATTATCTAGGTGGTGTTTGAATAGGGTCAGTGAGAAGCCCTTTTTTCTATGAATAGGAAGTCTATTCCAGAGAAGTGTCAGTTTCTGGGAGACATATCTGTCTCTCCAGCATGTTCTGTTAATGTCATAAGCTAGTCTGAGTTCTCTAGAGCAAGTGACTCTTGTGCCATTTAACTTATGGATGTGCAGCATTTCCATTCGGGCAGGGTTGGAGATTGCCCTATAGGCCAGGCACAAGTTACCTGTCAGCAGCCTATAAGATACAGAGTAAAGTGACAGGACTTTCAGCATGTCCATATAGGTCATGGTTTGGAGTCCCTATATTTTCTTAGTGAGAAGCCTCTGAGGTCTCTCCAGCTGCTGAAAGTGTCTGGTGAGGTACATGCAAAAGGGTGCATTATACTTTAATAATGGACTGATAAGGGTTGAGTCATTTGTTTGTGTTAGCCCTTCTTGTAATATACTGACATCATTGGGGGACTCAATGATTTTTTTTATTGTTGCACACTGAACAAGGGCATTGGTTTTATTAAAGTTTAACTCTGTGTCCTTAAGTGTTTCCTATTATTGAAGTGGTTTTGGACTTAAAGATTGCTCCCAGTTTCCAATCATCAGAGAACTTGGTGAGCCAGAAGCCATCTACTTTGGTCTGGACTTCTGAAAAATAGATGCCAAACAGTAAGGGACCAAGCGCACACTCCTATGCTACTCCACTGGTGAGGGGTCTACTGGTGGAGGTGGAGTCATCAATTTTGACAGAGTGTTTTCTGTAGGTGAGCCAAAGGAATACACATTTAGTAATGTAAGGGTTAATCCCCAGCTGGGAGAGCTTCTCAACAATGCAAGAGTGGGGAATTGTGTTGAAAGCCTTGGCAAGGTCAGGATAGGCTGTGTCACTGTCTTATCCATGGCTTTGGTGACATTCTCAATGAAATCTATCAGGTTTAATAAGCATGAGCTTCCCTTAATGAAGCCAAAGTGGGTTGGGTCCAGCTTTTGGAGATCACCTATGTCCTTGTTGATAAAGTTCATGATAACTCTTTCCATGGCCTTGCAGATGAGTCTGGTTAGACTTATGGATCTGTAGTTCCCAGGGTCAGTTGATGGCCACCCTTTGTGTAGGGGGATTACTGTTGCTGTTTTCCATTCTGCAGGAACATAGCCACTTCTCAAGCTGTGATTAAAGAGTACACCAAGTGGGTCCACTAGGTCTTGTTTTAGATGGGCCCTAAGCTGCAGATAGGTCCTCTTAATGTAAGATGGCTGGTTTAAGAGCACAGTGGTACCAAACAGCCTAGATTCAGAAGGTCTGAATCTAGCCTATGCTATATAAGGCAATGAAATATAATTTCAAAGTGCATTGTCAAAAGCAGTCACAAACAGTAAAAATGAAATAGCAAATCAATTAAACACAGTTAACAAAATACAGTGCTGGCTTAAAATATGCTTATTTTTAATTTTTGTTTCAGTGGATGCATTGGATTTCAGTGCAGATGCACTCCAGACCTCTGGCTAAAGTTGCTAAACATTGAGCAGCTCTGGTAAACTGAGCACAAACCAGCACAAATGTGAGGCTTATATGCAGGCAGATGTAAACAGTTTTAGTTTTAACACAATTGCCAGTGGGAAAACCCCAAACTGAGCCTTTGTCCAGCAATCCCCAACTCAGATGCATCCTGAGCAACACACATCTGCCACAGGGGTGCAGGGAGGCCATCTTAATGTAAGATGTCTGGTTCAAGAGCACAGTGGTATCAAACAGTCTAGATTCAGCAGGTCTGAATGTAGCCCATGATATGTAAGGCAAGGAAACACAATTTCTAGATGGCAAGTATCAGGGGAGAGTCACTTAAAGGTTAAAGTGAGAGTGTTTAGTAGTATACTGTTAGATGACCTGCACTAGTACCACCCTCTGCACAAACTGGCAGGTCTTCAAGCAGCTGTGAACACTTGGAGACTATAGAGAGTGTTTCTATGGAGGATTTTAACTTGGAGAGGTTTGCTTATATGGAACCATGGGAAACCATGTTTGTGTGATGTGCAAATGCAAAGCTTTTATACCAGCAGGATAAAAGACTTTTATAAAGTTCACCCCTCAGGCCAGTCAGACAAAAACACAATAAGCTATTGGCCAGTAGTTCCCACGTTAGATGGGTTGAATTTAGCTCTCTGCTCCCACCAGAGTGCAAAAGTACAGTCAATATAAAACAAACTGGTTTTGAGCTCAAGTGTATTAACAAATGCTTCGCAACAGAAGTCAGAATTCTGTCAAGGAGAGGACCAACTGTGCCATTCCACATACTCTGACTGTTAGGAGCTTGAACAGAGCTCCATATAAAAGACAGTTAGAGTACCAAAAATCATCTGAACTTTCCTTCTTTGAGAAAAGAGGCATAATCCCCAAAAGGAAAAGGCTAGGAAACAAAAAACAACAGAAACTACAAAGACAATGTTATATATTCCCACACCTTGGTAATACAAAAGCAACCAGATAAGGGAGATGAGGGAAGGGGCTGCTACTTCAATGGTAATCTAGTAGAACATAGTACAGTTGTGTACACTTATCATAAATGTAGATGTTCGAGTGTATTCACTGTTGCAGTCATCACATTTGGGTTATCTGCCTGCAGGTAGCCCTCAGCCGGCCTGAATACCAGAGTCTTTGGATTTCCACATCGGATACTATCACTTCTTCCATGAAGTAAGGTTGTCAGGGGTATAAAACATGAAGCCGATGCCAGTACATCATTTTTTCTTGTCCCAGATGTCAGGTGCCCCCACAATAGGATACAATTATATGGTATGGTACATCCCCATCAAAAAGCAAATACACAAGAAAAAATAAATATACCAAGCAAGAAGGAAAGGTAGAGCCAAGAGAAGTTAGGGGGCTGGAGGGGAGGGTAATCAGGACTGCAACAGTGAATACACTCAGACATCTACATTTATGGTAAGTGTACACAACTGTACTTTGTTCTTCATGTTTCACTGTTGCAGTCATCACATTTGGGTTGATTCCCAAAGCTAAGGAAGGCAGGAGGAAGTTAAAGAGCATTAGAGCCAGCTATTAAGCCCAGCAAGACTGCTGTGGCAAATCCAGCTCTGGATTTAGAAAAGATAGGCAGGTGGTAATGCTTGGTGAAGGTATGTATTGAGCTCCAGGTAGCAGCTTCCAGGATGTCCCTGGTAGGGACTTCCCTGAGAAATGCTGTAGAGGTAGATGCAGCCCTGGTGGAATGTGATCTTATCCCCTGTGGGGCAGGCTTTGAATGGTGCTAGAAGAAGAAATGAATGCAATGGGCTATCCATTTGGAAATGGTTTGCTTTGAAATGGCCTTCCCCTCTGCCCCTGCAGCAAAGCCAACTAGCAGTTGTTCAGCTTTTCTGAGAGGCTTAGTCCTTTCCAAATAAAATCTAAGTTGTCTGTGCACGTCCAGAGAGTGCAGTATTCATGCCCCTTTGTTTTGTGGATTAGGGAAAAAAGTAGGCAAATGACTGGACTGATTTAGGGCCACACTAGACACCACCTTGGGCATAAAGGAAGGATTAGTCCTGAGGGAAACCCTGTCTGCATGGAAGATAATGAAGGGTTCCACTGCCATGAGGGCCTGTAATTCAGACACTCCTTGCTGAAGTGATGGCTAGGAGGAAGGCTGTTTTCCAAGAAAGGAATTTCAACTCTGCTGTTGCAGCTGGCTCAAATGGGGGGAAGAGTGAGCTTTTTCAATACAAAGTTAAGGTCCCAGGCTGGAGTGGGAGCTCTCCTGGGGGGAGTCTTAAATTTTTGGCCCCTCTAAGGAATTGTTTTAGCAAGGGGTGAGAAAAGAGGAGTGGCTCAGTATTATAATGTGCTGAAAAGGCAGAGGCATGAATTTTAATTGACGAGAAGGATAGGCCCTTGTGGAGCATTTCTGTTAAGTACTCCAGAATATGAGGTAAGCTGGGTGCTGTTGTGCCCATCCCCTGAGCCTGGCTCCAGGAACAGTATCTTTTCCACTTTTCAGCACAGGATTTTCTAGTACTAGGCCTCCTTGCCTCCAGAATGACATCCAGCACCTGCTTACTGAGTGATGCTAGAGGAGAGCTTAAGAAATTAGCCAGGCTGCAAGGTTCAATATTTGAAGCTGAGGGTGCACAATCTGGCCCACCTGTTGAGACAGCAGGGAAGGGGTCTGAGGCAGGTGCCATGGTTGTAGCAGTGTCATACTGCACAAGAGGGTGTACCAGTCCTGGCATGGTGCAATCAGTATTGTCCTTGGCTTGTCCTGCCTGATCTTTAGTAGAACCTTTGAGAGGAGAGGCAGAGGGGGAAAGGCATAAACTGAGAGGCTATCCCAGGTAAAGGACAGGGCATCTACTTTCCAAGCTTGACTGTGGGGAGTTCTTGTGCAGAATTTGTTCAATTGGTAGTTCTTTTTTTTCTCAAATTTTTTTTATTTTCAATTAAAATAACATTTACATAATATTTTTAAATATCATTTTAAACAACTACATACAATATTTACAAAAGCCTGACTTTCAATTATATACACTGCATGTTATTAGATATAGAATTAACAGATCAGTTATCAGAGATGCAATATTGATTATTGCAGTGTCCAACAAAAATATAACTTTCTTCCAAGGATTATTTACCAATGGCCTGTTATAGATTCGTAGTTGTTTGATTTTTATTTCCATCAATGCAATTGTCTTCAGTAAAGTGTAGAATTCTTCCAAGGTCGGGGGTGAATTTGAATTCCACTTTCTGGTTACGCATTTCCTAGATATACCAAGTATTGTCCATAACAAATACATATTTGTCTTATTCAGGTAGGGACCTTCATTTACATTTAGTATTATCAATATTTTAGTTAAGGTAAAGGATTCATTAAATAAAGCTTATAAAAATGTTTGATTCCATTCCAATATGATTTAATTTTATTACATTTTAAAAATGTTCTGTAAGTATTTCCAGTTAAATATTTTCCAGTACTGTGTGTTAGAGGTGTAATTAACTGATAGTAAGATGTTACTTTTAATTTCTTCTGTTAACTGCATTGACTGACCTTTTGTTAAGAACTGCCAGTATGATGGTTTGGGAATTGTTTTATATGTTATTAACTCTTTGATTAGTAATCAGCAGTATGGTTTCATGCCGGGAAAGAGCACTGCAGATGCGATGTTTGCACTGAGAGTGTTGATGGAGAAGTACAGAGAAGGTCAGAAGGTGTTGCATTGTGTTTTTGTAGACTTAGAGAAAACATATGACAGGGTGCCTAGAGAGGAGTTGTGGTATTGTATGAGGAAGTCAGGAGTGTCAGGGAAGTACGTAAGAGTGGTACAGGATATGTACAAGGGTAGTGTGACATCAGTGAGGTCTGTGGTGGGAGTGGCGGATGCATTTAAGGTGGAGGTGGGATTACATCAAGGATCAGCGCTGAGCCCCTTCTTATTTGCAATGGTGATGGACAGGTTGACAGACGAGATCAGACAGGAGTCCCCATGGACTATGATGGTTGCAGATGACATTGTGATCTGTAGTGAGAGTAGGGAGCAGGTGGAGGAGACCCTGGAGAGATGGAGATCTGCTCTAGAGAGAAGAGGAATGAAGGTCAGCAGGACTAAGACAGAATATATGTGTGTGAATGAGAGGGAGTATAGAGGAATGGTGAGGATGCAAGGAGTAGAGGTGGTGAAGGTGGATGAGTTTAAATACTTGGGATAAATAGTTCAGAGTAATGGTGAGTGTGGAAGACAGGTGAAGAAGAGAGTACAGGCAGGATGGATTGGGTGGAGAAGAGTGTCAGGAGTGATTTGTGACTGACAAGTACCAGTAAGAGTTAAAGGGAAGGTCTACAAGAGGGTAGTGAGACCAGCTATATTATATGGGTTGGAGACAGTGGCATTGACAAAAAGGCAGGAGTTAGAGCTGGATGTGGCAGAGTTAAAGATGCTAAGATTTGCACTGGGTGTGACTAGGGTGGACAGGAATAGGAATAAGTATATTAGGGGGTCAGCCCAGGTTGGAAGGTTTGGTGACAAGGCCAGAGAGGCAAGATTACGTTGGTTTGGTCATGTGCTGAGGAGAGATGCTGAGTATATTGGGAAAAAGATGCTAAGGTTGAAGCTACTGGGTAACAGGAAAAGAGGAAGGCCTAAGATAAGGTTTATGGATGTGGTGAGAGAGGACATGCAGGTGGCTGGTGTGACAGAGCAAGATGCAGAGGACAGGAAGACATGGAAACAGATGATCTGCTGTGGCGACCCCTACCGAGAACAGCTGAAAGAAGATGATGATGATATAGATTTGAAATGGAATTTTTCTTTTCACAACTATTATATATAAATTCATACAGAAAACCTATTAGATTTGGAATATCTTTAAATGAGGAATTACTAATTAATCTGCATAAATCTTAAGTGTACATTAGAATGCTTTGTATGGTTAACCAGTGCTGTGCTGGAATATTGTAAGCAGTTTTTATCATATGTATATCTAAAACATTTAATTTATTTACACATTAGAACCAACATAAGAATCCATTTTGTTCCCAGGAGGTTACTGTTTCCCTATATATTTTGTGAGGAAAGTTCTTAGTGTTGGCAAATGGGATTAAAAGGTCAAACCAACATTTTAGATCTATGTTTGCATTGATAAGTTTCATAAAGGAATTGATGTAATGATTAATCAGTGTTGTTTTAGAAGGTTTTGTTATATTATATTGTATACTTATGCATAGTATGTACCAGGGTTTGTTTGATTTGTCTACTATTGAATTTTTTTTTAACAGATTAAATTCATTTGTTAATATAGCCATTGTTAATTCTTTCCAGTTGGCAAAATAATTTGGGCTTATCCAGTCTATTGTAGTTTTAAGCACAGATGCTTTTATATATGTATCTATTTCTGCGAAGTTCAATCCTCCTTGTTTCCAGGGTCTAATGTGATGAGTTAGAGCTACTCTATTCTTTCTGGGATACCATAAAAATTTTATTAAACATGAGTTTATCTCTTTAAGAACGCATCTTTCAGGAATTAACTGTATTGCTAATGCTACATATAGCATTTTGGGAATAAGACCATTTTTATTAATTGCAATCTGTCTTCAAAAGTTAATATAATTTTGTTCCACTTTTCTATATATATTTTTATTGTTTCAATAATGTTTTTATAATTTATTAATATTGTTTCGTTTATATTTTTGCATAACACTATTCTTAAATAATTTAGCATAAGTTCTTGTTTTCCTATGATGGATTTATCTGTAACTTGTAGGTCTTTTTTCTTATTTAAAAATAAAAATTTTGATTTTGATCTATTAACGTGTAGACATGAAATCTTATAAAATTTCTCCATTACTCCTTCTAGCTCTCCTAATGACTCTCTGGAGTTTGATAGGGTTAATAAAATATCATCAGCAAAAAGCATTATTTTAAATATGTACTGGTCATAGACCTTTATTCCTTTTATTCTTGGATTATTGTGTATTATTTCTGCAAGTATTTCTATAGCCAAAGCAAATAAAATAGGAGAAAGGGAGCATCCTTGTTTAGTACCTTTCGTTATATGGATAGAGTCTGAGGTGGAAGGACCTAATTTAATGTAGGCTAAGTTATTACTATATATGTTTTTTACTAATAAGATGAAGGGAGGAGGAAATTCAAATAATGCTAAAGTTTTAAATAGATATTCCCAGTTGTGGGAATCAAAGGCGTTATCCGATGACAAGTGTTTCTCTATCTTTTTTATTCACATAATCTATAAGAGTAAGTATCCTTTTAATATTATCATGTGTGTGCCTATTATACAAAAATCCAGTTTGATCATTATTAATTGTCTTTGAAAGTGGGATTTTCTTTCTGTTAGCTAGGATTGACATGAATATTCTGTAATCATTATTCAGTAATGATACAGGTCTGTATGAAATGCAAAGGTCTGATGGTTTATTATCTTTTAGAACTGGTGTTATGAGAGAATATTTCCACGAGGGTGGTATTTTTGCTTCTGACTGGACTTCTAGCAAGGTTTTATGAAAAAGGGAGATTACTGTTGAAGGGAAGAGTTTGTAAATTTCCATAATTATACCATCTATCCCTGGAGTGTTGTTAGATTTACTTTAGTTTATCTTGTCAACAATTTCTTTGTAGGATATAGGTTTTTCTAGGTCTAGTTTTAAGTTTTCTGGATTTTTTTTTATATTGATAAGGTTTGTATCTAAGTTTATTTGGCTGGTATCTAAATCTTCTTTTTTGAAGTGTTCCATATAATGGAACCAAAATGCTTCAAGGATGTCTCCTATATCTGATACTTTTTTCCCTTTCTTTTCATGATATATACTACTAATGTTATTCGCTTTAGATTGTATTTTAATTCTTGTAGATAAGTTATGTAGATATCTGGGGAGGTGGCTAATGAGTCTATTTTTAATTTTTCCAAGGCTAGACAAGTTTTGTGTGTTAGAATTTCATTATATTTTTTATTTAATTCCTCTATTTCTTTTTTGACTTCTGGACAATTCTGATTTTTTTTTTAGATTTTGTTGTCAAGAGTCTGACATGTCTAATGATTCAGATTCCCACTCTCTTTGTTTTTGTACCAGCTTAGGGTCTTACCAAATAAATACACTTTTAATGAGTCCCAAAACATGACTCTACTGATTTCTGTTGTATTATTAATTTCAAGAAATAATTGGAATTCTGATAACATCCAGGGTCTGAATTATTTAATTTTTGTGATATATGATGGAATTCTAGTTGAGAGGATTAAAGGTTTAAACTCTATTTGGAGCTTCATTATCAGAGAGTCATGATCTGAGAAGGGGCATGGAACTATTGAAAAGTTGAGGGTTTGTTTGTAAATCTTGAACTATGAATAATTTGTCTATTCTGGTTTGTGTTCCAAATGTATGGTCTTTATGGGAAAATAATAAGGATTTATCATCTTTTACTTTCAAAGTGTCTATTAAATGAAATGAACCAATCCATTTTTTAAGGATTTTGAAATAGTTGCTATGCAAAAAGACTTCTTGGTGGTTTCAGAAGCTTCTAACGTACAATTAAAGTCTCCTCCCAGTATAAGATTTCCTTTATAATTGTTGGAAATAAAATGTAGGTGTTTTTTAACCGTTCCTGCTCCAATTCCTGGGAACCAATATAGATTAGCTAAGGTCCATATTCTGTTATTAAATTTAATTATAACAAATGCTAGTAGACCTTCTTTGTCTTCATATTTATAAATAACTTTTGGAGTGATTATGTTTTCTTCCAGAGAATTGATACGCCTTTTGTCTTTGTTCTACAGGAGGATTGAGCTAAGACTGTATAGTCCTTAGCGTTCCAAATAAAGCTATCATTAGTCTTAAAATGCGTTTCTTGGAGAAATACTACTTGTGCCTTATTTAGATTTAAATATTTTAGTAAGTTTGATCTTTTGTTTGCATTATTTAAGCCATTAGTATTTAATGATAAGAATGTTAAATCCATTTCAGGTTATTGTTGGAAGAAACTTTTTGCTTTTTTTTTTATTTTGATTATAGTAGTTTTACCATATTCTCTGATAACATCGGATGTTATTTTTATGTGTGTAAACTTGGGAGTGTAATTTAATGTTCTTTCTTCTTTAAATATAAGTAGGGTAAAATTCTGGTGAGGCTTTTAAAAAGTATTTCTATAAAACATTAATTCTAAAGCATCAAATACAAGTAAATATGAATTTCCCATTAAACATGGAATGAAAGTCATTCCTAATCCAATAGATAAAGATAGATCTATTGGATTATCACTCATACATTTAACCAACAATATCAACTGAGCTCCATATATTAAATTATTATATGGAGAATTTTCTTAAAAGAGATATGAAATTATATATTCTATTATTGTTCTATAGTATTTTATATATCAGGATGAAATGTTAGTAGTGTAGACCATTATTATGTTGACTTAGAAAATATCCAATATTTAGTTATCCTTAAGAGAGCCCAAACATGTCAGATATGTCATTTTGGATAAATTAAATGCAACAGAGGAGCATACACTAAATAAGCCAACAACAAATAGATTATTGCTAAAATAATTTGACTAAAAGAACTCTACAGGAGACAATGAGTGATTACCAATGAAATATGAATTTACTGTAGGTGTACTGTCTTCCTTTACTTTCCCATTCTTCAGCTCACCAACTTCATCTTACACTTATGAAAAGACATGGCTTATCAGTGGTACCCTGACTCCGAGTAGAGGCGCCCTACATTCTAGTGTGCAGTGCTTTTACATATTTATAGATTTACAAAGCAGAGTCTAAGAATGAACTATGATCACCCTGACAATTCCCATCCTGCATAGGGCACTGCCTACTTCCAGAATGGGTAATCATATCATCAGGTCTAGAATGAATGTGAAGGTACCTATATGGTAATCAAGACTTAACTTAGGTTAGTATTAATCAAATAGTATTTAGAGCATCTTAGAGAGTTCTCGGGGCAGTTAAAATACTCTTAAGCCTCTCCTACCTTGACCAAAAATAGAGATTTCCCTTCCCTTTCTTTCCCTTAATTTAAATCAGTACTAATAAAAGAAATTCAGCAAACATAGGTAAACAGAAATAACATTCAGTAGTCCGTCTTGTACATGACTCACAATCCATTAAACAAGTCATTGACTAACATCACTTTAGTAAACATTAGAAAGACAAATTCAAAATAATTTCCTAGCTCTTTACATTTTCTGATAAAGCAAAAAGTTAACAATAAGCTATTTGAACTAAAAGTATAAAGCATTTCATTTTCCTTGCATATATACATTTCTACTTATATTGTAGTGTCAATAGCTGTCTTTGAAATTAGTACAATACTTCACTTCTTCAAATCATTCCTTTTTCAATTCAGGTTTTGTTTTGTCAAAATGGCAACAATAGTTCAAGGGCACAATTAATATTTAGATTGATGTTTCAAATAAATAACTTGTCAGTTGCCAATTGAGTTAGTTTAGAATGTATGGTTAGTGCAAATATAGCATGTTGCAAAAATAATATGTATTTTTTCGTGTGCTCTAGAGACTGTCATATGCAAGTGACATATATAATGTAGCATATATAGAGCAGATAGCTTATGGATTCAGGTTGTTAAAGTAAATTATGCTTAATAATCAGGCAGTTTCATTTAAATTCACAAGTAATTTAGGAACAGTTCAGTTGAGTTTCCAGGAATGTGTAGTCCAATGTGAATAACTGAATCCACATTTCCTCATAAACATATGTCACAATTCATTAAACAAGCAGTCTAATATCTGTCTAATAATCATTATAAAGACAAAGAATAGTAATTTCCTAGCTCTTCAAACTTTCTGATATCGCAAAATGTTGACAGTAAGCTATTTTAACTGGAAGACTATAACATTTCAATACTTCCTTGTGAATATACATTTTTTTTTCTCTTTATTGTTTTATTTAGGCATTAACAGTAACATCAGACAAACAAACACAAACTGGCTACAGACAAAACTATATACACTTATACATTGCCCAAAGTAACACAAAGGATAAAACAGTAATCAAATAATCAGTTCAATATATGTTCAAATAACATTCTCCAATATTCTTTTTAAGATATGTTTTCTGGTTAATGTTGTGGAATAAGTATCTATGTGCCTTAAGGTGTTTAATAGCAAGAGTCTTGAACCCTTCCCAAGATAGTGAGTGCCTATTTTTCCAATTAAGAGAGATATAGTACTTTACTAACATAAAAATGGAAATTAGAATTCTGTATCGCTCCTTTGATAGGACTGGGGGAGGGATGTGTAAGAGAGTGAATTTCCATGAAAGGGTTGATTTTTCGTAGCCAATTTTTTCCAGTTGGACTCTTAGGGCACACCATAGTTTATATGAGCATTTGCAGCTCCAAAATATATGTAAGAGATCATCTGTTTGATTTTGACAGACTTGACAATAAGGGGAAGAGTTAGGGTATATTTTGTTAACTATGTCAGGGGTAAAGCGTTGTCGCCTCATAGCAAGACGTTGTCCCGTTCAATTCTCAGCTAGAGCTTCTTCTGTGTGGAGGCATACGTGAAAGGGGCATGCCTTCTTTGAAGGTTGTGCATCAGGGCTGTTAACTCGGTATGTAAAAATCCACTACCAATCATTAGCGGACCGGAGTTCCGCTGTGGCGACCCCTAACCGGGAAAAGCTGAAAGACACAAACAAATGTCAGGGGTAAGGTATGCATTGTTTATTACCATGAGCTGGGTATATTTAAGTTTTTTTAGGGGTATGAGGCTAGAGCTAATCTTTATAGCATTTGAGATCTGACTGCGGGTAATAGAGGGATCCTTCTTTATCCAGTATTTGGAGAAAATGGGCTCCTTATGCGTTTTGGAGGCCATGATAACTTTGTAGGTATTTGAGATCATCTTCTTTTTAAGGAGAAGTAGTTTCCACAGTGCCTTGCAAGTTGAGATATCCTTATCAGTTACTATGGGATGATCTAGGAACATATGCACTAACTCCCTGATTTGTCTTAATATGATTGAATATTTTTTTGGTAAGTTCATGTTAACTCTCATATCAGAGATGGTCTGTTTCTGTGAATATACATTTTTACTTTTACTGTAGTGTCAAGACCTGTCTTTGAAATCTATGCATAACTTCACTTCTTTCAAGTCATTCATTTTACAGTTCACATTATATTTTGTCAAAATGTCAACAACATTTCAAGGGCACATTTAATATTTAAACTGATATTTTAAATGAATAGCTATCAGTTGCCAAGTGAGTTTGTACAGAGTGTGAGGTAACTGCAAAAATAACACGTTGCAAAAAGTAATATGTATCTTTTCATGTGCTCTACAGACTGTCAATTTCAAGTAACATATAAAATGTAACTTTTACAGTGCAGACATCTTGTGGAATCAGCACGTTAAAATGAGTAATACTTTTTATAATCAAGCAGCTACATTTCAGTGCACATGTAGTTTGGGAACATTTCAGTTGTGTTTCCAGAAATATGTAATCCTATGAGGATAAATCATAAAATATATATAAATAGTCCTATTATGTATTTATTTTACCTTGTTTAGGTTGTTTTTCATTTTAATAACTAAACAACATTACTTTTTCTTATTATTTGTTATGTGTGAGGCTAAATGCACTTTGTAGATTCACAGTGTCCTTGGAAAACTGCAGCAATTGTTTATCGTTGCTTTGGCAATGCAAATAGAATGTGAAGAAAGCTTCACTTCTCTTAACCAACAGTACGTTTTCCCTCCTTTTTTTTTTTTTTTTTTTTTTTTTTTTTTTTTATGTATTTGTTAATACTAAAAGGAAATAATTCAAAGGACATATGTACATGAATAGAACATTTCAGGGTTAATCACGAACATGTCCCCAGTCCCAATAAGCATAACAGTGACTATCATTAATCTAATAAATATTGTAATAACAATTAAGTAAGTTCACTATTCCAATTAGTCTACCTTAAAATTAAATTATTTTAGACTATTATTTATCTATGTATAGATAGTGAGTTATTAAATATATACAGACTATATTAGTATAGTAAATAGGAGAGAATTTAGAAAGGGAGACAATATGCAGTTAAAATAAATAATGAAAAAAGAGAAAAGAGAGAAAGAAAAGAGAAAATTAAGAGAAAATACACATATACTAAGTATGTTGATTTACAGTATAAATATTTTATGTGCTATATAACCCTCCTTCTGTGAAAGAAAAGTACCCTGTTTTACATACCTGAGGTAATGTGAAAACTCTCATGTGTCATCTATTTTCAAAAAATATAGATAAAGATTCCAGTAGTTAGTTACCTTTGTTTTAAAATTCCAAGCAATAAAATTGGACCTTTAAAGTAATGTTAAAACAATTTATATCATAGTAGATACTTTGAGAGATGTGGCTGTAACATTATCAGTCTTTTGCTTCTTTTTTTTTGACATCTGTCCAGACATTTGTTTCTTTTGTTCTCTTGAGAGAAGGTGACATCCAATCCATATCCTCTGGTAAAGTAATCACATTATTAGTTTTAATAAATAAAGAGGCTTCCTCTAAGTCAATAAAAGTCCTCATCTTGTTGGCATACAGTATTCTTATCTTAGCTGGAATTGCAAGTTGTGCCTTGATGTTATTTTGTTTCAGAATGTTATCATTGGCCACACTTTTTTCCTTTGTTCCATTATTCTAGATGAATAGTCGATATCAAATCTTATCAGGCTCTGTTTATATTTTAGAGGTGCCTTCCCCCAAGCAGATCTTAAAATCAGTTCCTTGCCCAAGTATGAAAGAAATTTGATAATTATTGACCTAGGAGGAGAGTTTGAGTTAGTGGCTGGATTCCCAAGAGCTCTGTGTGCCCTTTCAAAGCCAAAGGAAAGTCCTTCTTTCAAATTTAAAAAGTCAGGGATGCAGCTTGATAAAAAGGAAATAATATCCTCACCTCCTGTGTTTTCAGGTAATCCGAAAATCCTGATGTTATTTCTCCTCTCCCTATTTTTCAAGTCATCTACTTTATTAACCAACCAAGTGTTTTGTTTAAGAAGCAGTTCTTTCTGTGTTTCCTCTTCCTTAAGTCTGCTTTCTTTTTCAAAACAGGTTTATTGTTTTAACATATAAGAGAAATATCATAACAATTTTATACAAGTAATTAAAAATAGGTATTATTATAATATTCAACAAAACAACTAAAGTATTTACAAAGACATCCACTACAATCAGATCAATTAATTAAACTAAAATACCATGCTATTGAAATTAAAATTTTTTTAATAAATTTTGTAAATTATCCCATACAATAAAATAAGATGTTTTTCTATTTGTTCTAGTCCTAATTGTGTTTATTTCCATATGGCACACTATATTCATAACATTTTTAAATTCATTGAACGAAGGAGGTGTATCTGAAATCCAATTTCTAGTTATTATTTTCCTAGCCACTGCTAGAATAGACCATAACAAGGGAAGCTTAACCTTTTAACACTTTGAGGTACAGGTGTGTTGAATAATATAAGAGATTTAGAAATAATGAAATTATCTGTAAAAAGGGCCTGCAAAAATTCATTAATTGACTTCCAGTATTCTTTCAATTTTATACAGTCATAAAACATATGAGCCCAGTCAGCATTAATTTCTGCATTACATCTCTTACATAGATTATCTTTATTATTTATTTTATTCATCATCAAAGGTGTATAAAAAGATCTATGTAAAAATTTCCATGTATAAAGTCTCCAGACAATGGAAGACGTAGTTCTATAAGCAGATTCCAATATATATTGTTTATCTTGTTGATTTGGTGGGTCCCCATTAATAGAAGTGAAATAATTCCAGTATGAATCTACACTGTAAAAAGTTTCTTGTCTGATAACTTTATGTATGTATGAAAGTTTACCTTTATCAGAAACTTTATGTTGTAAATTTAATATCAAGTAATCAATCAGTGTTGGAATAGATTCTTTAACAGTTATAGACATTAAATCTATTTTATTAATGAGATGTTGTCTAAAGGTCTGAACCTCTAACCAGCAAGTTTCTCTTAGATCAAATTCTTGTTTTAAGAAATCTAGATTTTTAACTTTATTATCAGATATCAACTGATACCAGTACTTTAGATCATTATCTATAGCTAAATGAGTTCCTTCAGATGTAGATGACAAAAGCATACCCTGAGTATACATTATAGGAAATACAATAAAATTCCATTCCCTATACTTAGGGTGCATGAATATAAAGTTACGATAACTAATAATAATAATATTTAATGGGTAACAAACCATATGTTTAGGTGTAATAGGTGAAGTACAAAATTCCTTTAGTAACCATAACATGGAGTTATTTACAATCATATTTTTATGTGTTAAGGAGATTTTCATGAAGTGTATACTAATTAGCTCCCAATAATCTTTCCATTTTGTGACATATGACTGATCTATTAATAAAGTAATAACTTTTACAATAGAAGAGATAGTATATAAATTAAAGTCTGGAAAAGAAATACCCCCTTGAGACCAGCTATTAGTATGTTTCTTTAATGCAATCCTTAGTCTATTAGGTGCCCATAAGAAATTTAACATTAGTGTGTTCAGTTTCTTGATAATTATTTTTGTAGGTGGAAGTATTATTGATTGTATTAAGTATAAAATCTTGGGGAATATTATCATTTTAATAATTGTAAGTCTCTCCTCCATAGTAAAAAACATATTATTTCAGGTATTAAAAAGATTTTGTATATTAAGAAAACAGGTATTATAATTATTATATATAATAGATTTAATATCTTTAGATAGTATTATACCTAAATAAGTTATCTGACCTGAATTGGGTACATATTTAGTAAAATCACCAATGAGAATATTTTTTCGTGTATATATAGGTAGTATTTTAGTTTTTTCTTCATTGAATATTAAAACAGAAATACTTTTAAAATTCATCATGTTATCAAATAGAGACTGTATAGAAGAATTAGATCCTGCTGATGCAATTAGAACATCATCTGCAAAAAGTTGAATTTTGGATGTTGTATTTTCATCTATTTCAAAACCCTCTATGTCAGTACTGTTTCTGATCAAATTAGCCCAAGGCTCCATTACTAAAGTGAATAATAGTGGAGAAAGTGGACATCCTTGTTTTGTACCTTTAAGAATGGGTATTTTTGTGAAACATATGTTCCTACCTTAATATAAGCCAACGTTCCTTTGTATAAATGTTCAATTAGATTTACAAATGCATCCGAGAAGTTTGTGCACTTCATTAAGGTAAACAGATAGTCCCAACTTACTGAATCAAATGCTGAACTTATATCAAGACTAATAAGTGTTAAATCTTTCTTTTTCCTATTTGCAAAATCTATTAATGTTAAAGTTCTTCTTATATTATCAAAAGTATTTCTATTTACAATGAAGCCTGTCTGATCTATATCTATAATGCCGGGAATGATTGTCTTCAATCTATCAGCAAAGATATTCATAAACATTTTATAATCAACATTAAGTAATGAGATGTGCCGATATGAAGAACATCTAGTTGGATCTTTATTAGGTTTTAAAATTGGCGAAATAAATGTATATTGCCAAGATGGGGGGGGTTATTAACTCAGTTTGGGCCAAAATAAAAACCTTATGTATTAATGAATATGTATTTTTAGAAAGGATTTTATATATCTCTGGTATAATACCATCATTACCCGGTGCTTTGTTTGATTTAAGCTTATTTATTTGTGTAATAACTTCTGTATATGAAATACCCTTGTCCAATAGTTTAATCTGTTGTTTATTAAGCTTTTTATTCATATTTGTGGTTATAAACTCCTTTATTTTATCTTTAGGTTCCATGTTAATATTATTATGGTTAATTTTGTGAAAGTGATTTCTAAATTCATCTAGTATTTCTGGTATACTAGAAACATTCCTCTTTTTCCTTAGAGAAAAGATTTCTTTGATATGGTTTTGTTTATTCAACCTTTTTGTTTTATTTTTAACTCTATGTAAGTATTTGGGGCTTATTGAATAAGACAAAAACTTGTATTTCTCTAAAGTTATTTTAACTTTATGAGTTAAAATTTCTTTGTATTTCTCATTTAGTTTGTTTATTTCTTCAATAACTTTCTTGTCCATAATATTTTCTTTATTATTATGTTTATAAGAGTCTAATTTGCTTTGAATATCTAACAATTCCTTATCCCAAGATTTCCTTTTATTATTATACCATCTGATACTTTGTCCATATAGATATGATTTTAAGGCATCCCAAACATAAACAATGGAGACTTCAGGAGTGTTATTTATGTCTAAAAATGTTTTACTTCTGAAAGTATATATTCTTTATAGTCTTTTAGTTGAGTTAAGTATGCTGGTATCCTTTTGATCTGAACATTATGAGTATTTTTATCATGAATTCAAAAACAATTGAATTATGATCAGATGTAGGACATGAAATGATTTTGGAATTAATTAAATCTGTTACCATCTGGTTAGAAATAAAGACCCTATCTATTTTTGAATAAGTTTTGTATCTGTTAGAAAAAAAGGTGTATGGTAATGATTTTGAATCTATCTGATTATTAATATCATTCAAATGATAAGAATTAGCAAAATCCTTTAAATGTTTTGCATTAGATGTAATTCTTCTCTTTCCTACAGTGGTAGTATCACTTTCATGTAGTATACAATTAAAGTCACCAGCTAAAATAATATCTCCTATAGAGAATGATATGATCTTATCAAGATGATGTTTCACTGTATTAATACCAATTCCAGGTATCCAATATACATTAATTAAAGTGTAAGTCTTCCCATTAATTTGTATTGTAACCATACAAAACATTCCTTTGTCATCCTGATAAGACTTAATGGTTTTAGGAATGGGCATACTTTTATTCCATAAAATAGCCACTCCTCTTTTTTTCTGAGTGTGCTCTGAACTAACCAATACTGTATATTTGTTTGTGGCTAGTTTATCAATATCTTTTTTCAAGAGATGGGTTTCTTGTAGGAAGACTAAGTTGGCCTTATGTAAATTAATGTATCTTATTAGACTTGCCCTTTTACATGGATTATTCAATCCATTAATGTTTAAAGAAATTCCTTTTAAAGATGTCATTTGGCATTTTTAAAACTTAAGAATCTTATGATGAAAATAACAAATAACAAGATAAGTAATGTTACATCTCCTCCTTTAGGTGTACCTTTAAATATAGCTGTATTTATTGAATCTCTTATGGGATTTCGTATAGGATTCAATTTTGTTTGTA
This sequence comes from Protopterus annectens, assembly GCF_019279795.1. Taxonomy (NCBI): domain Eukaryota; kingdom Metazoa; phylum Chordata; order Ceratodontiformes; family Protopteridae; genus Protopterus; species Protopterus annectens. The sequence goes on from NC_056729.1 coordinate 883,277,654, forward strand.
GTGACAATGAATGTGCAAAATATATTGTGGATGTCAAAACTATATACAAATAACAATGAACAAGTGAAAATAATGTAAGGATTAAACCTTGCATCCAGCCTGGAGTTGTAAACTCCAACTTAGAGTAGTATTTACCACTCCAGTTAACCCCCTACCCTAAGCAGCAGTACGTCAGCTACCACCTTATCAATTTAATACTAGTTATATTTAACTGAAGTTAACAGTTTTCAATTCAATTATCTAGCAAGACAAGACTACACATTTGGTAAAACAGCATCATATAAACTAAAATAAACCTTTTTTTTTTTTTTTTTTTTTTAAAAACTGTTCATACTACTATATACATCCATGTAATATAAAACACTTGTATTCAAATAGCATTCAAATAATCTTGATGTTAGAAATCAAGAGGAGAGAAAAATAAGTTCTAACATTCATTTAAATCAAAAACTTTGGCTAATATGATTCAGACATTACATATATTAGGATGCATCTATTTTCTGTCATGTAAATACAGTTAACAGCTTCCAAAAAAACCTTGAATTGCTTGTATATGAGCATTTACTCAAACTCATTATTGCCAATAGAATAAAATATTGTATTCATAGAAATTGTTATAAATCATACTTCATAGTTAAGCAGATTCTCAGAAACATTTATATACATATCTACATACACACACATACACACACACACACACACACACACAAATATACATATATATACATACATACACACATACACACACATATACATATATATATATATATATATATATATATATATATATATATATATATATACACACACATGTATACACACACACACATACACACACACACACGCACATACACACACACACACACACACACACACACACACACACACACACACACACACAAACACACACACACACATACACACACATACATACACATGCACACACACACACATATATATATATATATATATATATATATATATGATCTCACTGAGTTGTATCTTTACTGAGCACCATCTTACATTGCTGTCCCTTCAATAAATCTGTCTGCTTTATACAAAATAATGCACAGCAAACACATTTTAGTAACCAGATTTTACAAACATGCTATACTACTGCTTTAAAATATATCACATGACAATTTCTTCCAGTATAGAGTTATAAAATTATTTATGCTTGTCAATCAGATGAATTAAATGAGTTATAGTAATGTATATGTTTGGGACATAGGTTTTTAACACATATTATTAATCTGCTATTCCTGTATCTGTGATGTGTCAGTGTGATATCTAGGTCAAAGGTAAGACCAGCTGCTTTCAGCTTCTCTGTGAGAATTCTGAGAATTGAAGCTTTTGAAGTAGCTCATGGACACTGTGCATGAGACAGATCACATCCCAGATTGTCTCTCTTAACATTTTGGCGGGAAACTTATTAAAAACTAGTGACAAACATTAATTTAGCAGTGCAAATGCATTTAAACATGACAAAACCTTCACAATGCATTCTACAGGTTATTACAGACTCTATGTAAGTGAAATCAAACCCAAAATTATTAATAAGTAACAAAACTCAACATTTTTGTCCCAACTCAACTCTTATGCGAATCTTATTATTTACTGTGTCTATATGATCAAAAGTATTTCTATATATTAATAAAGAAAAGAAAAAGAGAGTAGAAAGTAAAAGGGTGTAAGGCAGAAATAAAAAAAATGTAAGAGAAAGCTATAAGAAGTATATACAATAGAATATTACTTACTGTTTATATGAATAGAGTTAAAAATAAAACATATTATTTACTATTATTTAGTTCTAATTATTATTAGTTAAAGCATGACAGATTATTTACAAACAAGCATAAGCAGTGTAATCAAGAAAGTATAATTAGGTAGTGTCATTCCTGTATCTGTGATGTGTCAGTGTGATATCTAGGTCAAAGGTGAGACTAGCTGCTTTCAGCTTCTCTGTGAGAATTCTGAGAGTTGAAGCTTTTGAAGTAGCTCATGGACACTGTGCATGAGACAGCCCACATCCCAGATTGTCTCTCTTAACATTTTGGCGGAAACTTATTAAAACTAGTGACAAACTTTCATTTAGCAGTGTAAATGCATCTAAACATGACAAAACCTTCACAATGCATTCTACAGGTTATTACAGACTCTATGTAAGTGAAATCAAGCCCAAAATTATTAATAAGTAACAAAACTCAACATTTTTGTCCCAACTCAACTCCTATGCAAATCTTATTATTTACTGTGTCTATATGATCAAAAGCATTTCTATATATTAATAAAGAAAAGAAAAGAGAGTAAAAAGTAAAAGGGTGTAAGGCAGAAATAAAAAAAATGTAAGAGAAAGCTATAAGAAGTATATACCATAGAATGTTACTTGCTGTTTATATTAATAGAGTTAAAAATAAAACATATTATTTACTATTATTTAGTTCTAATTATTATTAGTTAAAGCATGACAGATTATTTACAAACAAGCATAAGCAGTGTAATCAAGAAAGTATAATTAGGAATAGCATTTGAAGAACATATAAACTTTTAAAGGAAAAAAAAAATGTATCAAATTACTGACCTTATTTTTCCTCTTCAGAAAGAGAAACAAGTTAAATCACAGCTTGCCATTAAATCTCCAGATATTTTGGCTAGTTATGAAACAAAACATTTCTTTGCACACAGAGAATAACTTTGATTAAATCTTTTTCAAAATATTTGTTGCTTCTTGGAAATGCAGGAACTATATTTAAAAAGATTAATAATAAAATAAAATGATGAGAGAGAAAAAAAAACATAGTACAAATCATTTGTTTTTTAGTCTCTTCTTCTTCTCTGAAGTCTTCCACGAAGTTTCAGTTGCCAGTCTCTTTAAAGAAGGACTAGCCCATTCCATTTCTTCTATTTTTTCCAAAATCTTATTTTTTTTAATAAATAGTAAAGCAGAGTCTAAATCATCGAAAATTTTAGGACCATCAGGAAGGAAGATTTTAAGCTTGGCAGGAAACGGAAGGTATGTTTTAAACTGTGCTTTTTTAAGCTCCCTTATTAGTGGCAGAAAAACTTTTCTTTTAGCTAATACCATGGAAGAATAGTCATTGTCAAAACGCACAGTTGTTTCATTAATCTTAACAGGAGCTTTAGCCCAAGCAGATTTAAGAACCATCTCTTTATCAAAAGATGATAGAAATCTAACTATAACTGATCTAGGATAGTTTTTGTTAGAGTTAGTATTAGCTATAGATCGATGTGCTCTTTCGATACCAAAAGAGAATGCTTCTGGTAAATCTAAAGTTTTAGGGAGCCATGTTGTTACAAAAGAAGTAATATTGTTACCTTCAATATTTTCTGGCAGTCCAAAAATCCTAATGTTATTAAGCCTAGATCTATTTTCCAGGTCATCCAGCTTTGTTTGTAAATGTGTATTTTGTTTCAGCAGAAACTCAATGTTGATTTCCTCTTCTTGTATTCTATTTTCCATGTCATTCACAGCTTCTTCTATGCCTGTCATCTGGATCTTCTGTTGTTGCAGGTCCATATGTAACAAGTCTATTTGTTTTGTAGTTTTTTCTATGAAAGTGTCTATTTTAGTATCCATTTTATCCATCTTAGCAGTAAGTTGCTGGACTATAATTATCAGAGACTGAAGTTCTTTCTTGATGCTGGAGTCTTGAGAATTTGTCTTACTGGAACTCATTTCAGACTGATAAACTGACAGGAAAATTTCCAAAGTAATTTCTGACAGGAATATTATTAAGATTTCCTTTCTTTTTTAGATATAGTTCAAGAACTATATAAAACAAACATATTTAGAAAGAAAATTACTTCAAAAATTAATTTTTTAAGTAATTAATTCCTGTCAATGTAATGAAATTGGTGGAGCTGAAGAAATCTGCTGCTATCCTGTGTTCATCCTTGGCCACGCCTCCTTAAGTCTGCTTTCTAAGTCATTTAGAGAATCCTCCTTGTCTGGTGTTGTTGTAACATTTCCTTGAGGGTGTCAGCCTGTTTTTGACTGCTTGTTTTAACATTTTCCAGGTTCTCTTTAAAATCATCCATCTTCAAAGACACCTCCTGCAGGGTAGATACCATTTGTTGTAGTTCCTTCTTTAAGGCAGCATCCTGGTGGGAATTCTTTAAGTTGCTCATTTTAACATGTGAATATATCTCCAAGCTTTTTGACAAGAAATTATTTGTAAAACTTCACCAAAGTTTCTAATTATGTAAATTAGTCCTTTATATATAAGATTTTAAACTTTGAAGAAAAATAAAAAAGAATATTTTTCCTGTCTTATTTAACTAGTTATATGGAGCTTTAAAATACTGCTGCTTTCAGTTAGCCATTCAGGCTCCGCCCCTCAATTTGTAGTTCTGTGGGGAGGCAAACAGGTCTACCTCTGGAGTCCCCCATTTGTTTCTCAAGAGGTTGAATATTTTGGGTTCTAGTTTCCATTCATGTGGGTCCATGAGATTTCTGCTTAAGTCATCTGCCAGTGAATTTAGTTTGCCTGGCATGAATTGTGCTTGTAGGTGTACTTGGTAGCTCAAAGTTGTGTTCCACAGAGCCATGGTGTTGTCTGTCTTTACCAATAGTTGTCCTGGAAGAGTATGGTCTTTGAAGGCTGTCAGAGCATTCTGTATAGCTAACATTTCTTTTTGATTGATATGCAGGTGCATCTGCCTCGGGTTCCATTTGCCCTGAATGCACTGTCCTGCCATGTAAGCTCCCATGCATAGTCTGATACGTCTGTTGTTAGGGTTTGGGCAGCAAGGGGTAGAGTGAAAGGGAGTCCCTTGTTGTGGTACCAGGCCTTTTCCTATGAAAGCAACTCTGTCCTTAGACAAGGAATGATAGGAATCATTGTTTCCAGGTCCTGAGAATGTTGACACCATAGGCTTTTTAGATACCATTGGAGTTTCCTCATATGCAGTCTTGCATATGGAATTAGCAGAATGCAAGAGGCCATGAACTCCAAAGCTTGCAGTATTTTTCTTGCAAATAGCTGTTTTTTTGTGGCCAATAGTTTGAAGTAGTTTGTCAAATAAACTTGTTTCTCTGGAGTGAGGAATGCCATCTGGGCAGTTGTGTTCAAGCTTGCTCCCAGGAATACAATCTGTTGGCAGGGTACTAGGTGAGATTTGTTTTCGTTGATGGTGTACCCCAGTAAGGTTAGAAGTTTCTTTACGGATGCTAGGTGTTGTAATAGCATGTCCTGGCTTTCTGCCTGAATCAGACAATCATCCAAGTATGGGTAAATTTGAATATTTCTCTGCCTGCAAAATGCAATGGCTGGAGCTAGACACTTTGTAAACACCCTGGGTGCAGTAGATAAGCCAAAGGGAAGTGCAGAGAACTGGAAGTGCATGGAGCCCACCCTTAAACGTAGGTATTGTCTGCATGATCCTCTTATTGGGATGGGCAGGTAAGCTTCCTTTAAGTCTATGGTTGCCAGCCAGACATCCTTGGCTAGCATGGGAAGAAGCTGTTGAAGAGTTAGCATTTTGAATTTTGGAACCACCAGAAAGGTGTTGAGAATAGAGAGGTCCAGGATAGGACACCAGGAGTTGTCTTTTCTGGGTACCAGAAAAAGTCTTGAATAAAAACCTTGTCCCCTTTGTTCTGCTGGGACCAGTTGAATAACCTTGATACTGAGAAGAGAGAGAACCTGCTGTTGAGCCTCCACCCATTGATTTGGGGGGAGGTCTGGCCAACCATTTAGGGTTGGTAGTATGTGGAAGTGGAATCTGTATCCTTGGGAAACTATGTTTAAAACCATTTGTCCTGGGTAATGAGTTTCCAGTTTTTTGCATGCAGGGCAAGCTTTCCTCCTAAGGGAGCAAGTAGCTGAGCAGGGCTTGGAAGGGTTAAGGTTAAGTCCTTGTGCCATTTTTCCATAGGGGTCTGGCTTACTACTCCCTGCTTTGAAAGTGGGAGCCCCCCACTGCTTAGATCTGTGCATATCCTGAGACTGAAGTCTTGGTGGTCTGCTATTCCTGGGTTTGGACTGAGAAGGCCTGAAAGGGACTGGAAAGGACCAGTTCTTTGAAGGCCGATGCCTACTGAATCTGGGAGGCTGTACTTGTAGGAAATCTTGAACAGTTTGCATAGATTTAGCTTTTTCCTTCATCCTTTTGAGGACTTCTTCTGCTTTGTTGCCAAAAAGGCGGTCTTGGTTTAAGGGAGCATCTAGTAATTTAGCTTTAACATGATCTGGAAGTTTTGTTCCTTAAGCCAAGCATGCCTTCTAAGTACAGAGCCAGTGACAGCAGCCCTGTAAGATGCTTCTAAAGCATCAAAACCACATTGCAAAGTATGTTTACCAACTTGTTCTGCAGAATGCATTAAATCTTGCAAGTCTTTGTGTTCAGCACAGTCAGGAATCAACATCATTTTCTGTTTACGTAGTCCCATGAAACTGGCAATTCAAAGCCCTAATGGCCAAAGTAGCAGAAGTGTATACCTTCTTACCCCATCTGTCTAAGGCTCTAGAATCTCTATCAGAAGGGGTAGGATTTTTGGCAGCAGTAGCTTTAATGCCTTTTGGTCCTTTGTAAATGGTCTCTGGAGCCACAGTAGGATTGTTGAAGAGGAACTTGTGAGAGTCAGGTGCTCTGTAGTACCTGTCAGGTTTTCTGGGAGCTGGAGGTAAAGTGTCTGGGGTAAGGCTAGATTCCAAGAAAGCATCATCTACAATGTCCAGAACAGGAGTTATAGCTCAAGGCCTGTGTTGAGGCAGGAGTAAGAATTCCCTAAGTCTCTTTTTGGACTCAGAATAGTCCTGGCTTTCCCAGTGGAAATGCTCCTTAAGGGTATGCAAGGTTTCACCAAAAGAAAAATCTTCTGTAGGGGAAGCAGAGGGAATGGAATCCTCTGCATCAGAATCCTCATAAGTAGATAAGGGCAAATCCTGGTAATCAGAAAGAGTAGAGATATCAGATTCCTGATCAGAAGAATCAGAAAGAAATTCAGTTCTAGGTCTCTTAGAGGGGGAAGGCTGGCTTCCCATAATTAAGGTAATAAGGTCTTTAGCCATTCTAAGCAATTGTTTTTGAGGCATATGGGCCTGAGTCTGTGGTTTGGTCATTGGTTTTCTAGACATAGTACAAGGTTTTGGCCTGAAGAATTCAGTACTTCTGGAAGGAATTGATGGCGTCAGTTTAATATGAAAGTCTGTAGGCCTGAATACACCCTCAGAAGCCGGTGCCTGCACAGCTGCTCCGGACCCATCCAAGGTAGAGACATCCACAGGTTCCATAGTCGAAGAAACATCTCGCAGCATACCAGACTCTGAATGGGTCTCTGTAGAGGCTTGCGTATCTGCAGGTATCAAGGGCTGTGAAAGCACCTCACTGAGTACCGGTGGACTGGCGACTAGCTTAACGGAAGTGTCGTCGGCAGTTTTGGACCTATGCGGTCTGTCTCTGTCTTTATCCTTACATTTTTTTGGAAGATCGGTAGTTGGATGGCTTAATGAAGCCATTTTGGAGTACAGAGATCGAGAACGAAAGTATTTGGCTACAAAAATAGCCTGACAATGAATAGTTCGGGCGTTGAACAAGGCACAAAACCAACAGTGAGGGACGTTGTGGTCTGGGCCTAAACGGAGGATGCAGTAAGAATGAAAATCTCTATGAGGTATTTGCTTTCCACAGGCAAGACAATTGTTAAGTTTTACTGACATCGGATAGAGCAAGAAAAAAGGATCCCCAATGGGGTACTAATCATTTTTGAAGACTTCGGGTCTGAAACTCGAAAATGAAAATTTCAGGAGATCACCGACTGGCACTTGTGAACTGCTTCTGCTTTGGGCACTGCACGGCAAGAAAGAGTGATGTAATGGCATCGGCTGCATATTTTATACCCCTGACGACTTGACATCATGGAAGAAGCGAAGCATCCGACGTAGAAATCCGAAGACTCTGGTATTCATGCCGGCTGAGGGCTACCTGCAGGCAGATAACGCAAATGTGATGACTGCAACAGTGAGACACGAAGAACATCTATTGTTATGGTATTTTTTTATGTACACAACTGTAGTATGTTCTACATCAGAAAACTGTTGCAGTAGCCTAAGCTATTAGGGTAGATTACCATAGTTTAGAAACAAATAGAGAGGAAAAAAAAATAAGAAGAGAATTATCTTAGTAGAATCTGTTGTTGTCTTAGTGCTTTTTAAAAGTATGTGCACACTTAAGACTTTCAAAGTAAACAAATGCTGATAAATAAACCAATAAATATAATGAGGACTAAGCTGCTGCCTCTAGAATACTTTTAGCATTCACCCCTTTCCAAAAAGCCACAGAAGACACCAAAGCCCTGGTGGAATGGGTCCTATTCTTACCTTGAGGTAGTTTGCTATGGTGATAACAAAAGGAAACAGTATGAAACAACCATCTCATGACTGTCTGCCTTGACACTAATTGACCCTTTCTCTTACCTTCTCAGGAGACAAACAGTTGATTGGCATTTCAGAAGGATTTAATTTTGACTAGGTAATAAATGAGCTGCCTGTTGACATCCACAGTGTGAAGGATTCTTTCTTCCTTGTTTTTGGCATCTGGAAAAAAAGGCAAGGATATTAATGGACTGACTCAGGATAAACTCTGAGACCACCATAGGCTTATACTTGGATTTGTTATCAAGGAGGCCCATTCTTGTGAAAAAGCAGGTAGGTTTGATTCACCATAAGAGCTTCTAACTCAAATACTCTTCATGCAGAAGTCAGAGCAATGGTTAAAACGGTCTTCTGTATTAAGAAGCTCAAATCAGTCTGATGAGCTGGTTAAGATGGAAAAAGAAGAAGCTTCTCAAGCAAAAAATTCAGATTCCAAGTAGGAGCAACCTGTTTTCTAGGGAGATGGATATGTAAAACCCCTTTCAAAACTTGTTTGACTTGGGAACAAGAGGAAAGTGAGAGATCCAAGGGCAGACAAATTAGAAATGAACAACAGATGAATCTTGATAGCAGAGTTAAAAAGGCCAGAGTGCAATAACTCACACAAATGACCAAGAGCAAGAGGCAACTATGCCTTGCAAGGGTCCTGGTCCTTAGAGTAGTACCAGCAAGAAACTTTTTTCCGTTTAGACATTTATGATTTCCTAATACAGTGTTTTTGGCTGCCTTCAGTACCTGCTGCTTTTTCTCAGAATAAAATGCCCCTAAAAGGTATCAAACTTCTATCATCCAGGTAGTCATTTGAAGAGTATAAAGGTTTTTTGTTTCAACCAGCCAGTGTGTTATGGGAATAATGCAGGTCTTTGGAGAATCTTGTGGTAATTGCCCTTGACCATATCCTAAGAAGGGATAACCAATGTTGCCTGGACCAAAAGAAGGTCAACACGATTCATTTTTGGTGAGTCCTTTTGAACCTTTGCAAGTATCCTGGACATCATCGGAAAGGATAAAAAGACATAGATGAACATTCTAGACTATGGGAATGACTAGTATATGATGATTGTATATAATGAGTAACGGTATAAATACCACCTCAGGTCTCCCCTGAAAAGAGGATGCTGGCCTAATGGGAGTAAACAAATAAATAAAAATGAAATAAAAACACTATGGTTAGAGATTCTCCAGAGATGATCATACTACTATTATGTTTGCCGACGATCATAATTCTAAGAGATATTATTCCATTATTTGGTCATTAATTTAAACGTTAAACAAAAGGGTGCTTATATGACACCATTGTAGCAACAGTATATTTCTCAGTGCAGAGCAAAAGTGAACTGTATATATCCCTTCTATTTCCTCTATCTTGCATATTATTATAATGCATTTAATCACCTCTTCTGACTTCTTTCTTCCCTTAACCACATTTTCTGTGCATTAATTTTCTTTTTCTCAAATGTTTTTTTTTAGACATAATGAAAATATAATCCTAACATAGTTTGCTAGAACATAACACTAAATTTTCCTGAGGACTTCTACATTGTTTCCTGATTTTTTTTCCTTTGAATGAGTTAGTCTGGCCATCATGTAACTGTTCCATGAAATCCTTTAATTTCTTTGAAGCAGCACTTGTGAACCACTTACAATCTAAAGTGATCAAGATAGTAGTTTTCCACTTATCCTGTGCTGATGACTCTCTGTTCTTTATCTCTTATGCCCATACTTCAGGAAAGTACACTGTAATAGGTAATTATAACATTTGCTTTATGCCATGGTGTTGATGCATTGGTGTGGACATTGATCCTGCAGCAATTTTCATTCCCTGAATAAAATGATTCGGGTCTCATGCCAGAACAGTTGCTGATAACAGGTGGTACAAAGATTATTTCTTGGATATAAATAACATTGTAGTACACAGAGTGCCATCATTATGCTGTAGATTCTGGAAGAGGACTGTTTTGTAGTAATTGGAGTTCAAAATTAGGAAAAAGATCCATTTTTTAAACATCACTAAGCTCTGCTGAGATTGGGTTTAATGCAAGGGACTAACAGCAAATTGTAACATCTGACATAGAAGACAACAGCATAAAGTAAAAAAGCGTATTAACAGAAATCATGGCAAATTGAAGTATTTAACATCTTTGAAGCCATTAGTTCCACAGAGGGGCACTTCATGTCTGTCTGCAATCTGGTTGTGCTAAGTGCTTTACCAGTTTCCAATGCCTTTGAAAGGTGGTAAAACACTTTACACTTCTATACTAGTTCTTTCTTTCTTTTTTCTGTAACTGGTAGTACATAGAGAAGATAAAGTTCAACAAACACTGTAAAGAATCACAATCACCAGCTGCAACTTGTAACCTTTAGTTATGTGATCTCAACATAGATGCCGAGATTAACCTCTTGGACTTCACTCTTAAGGTGAATTTCTTGACATTCATGTCTCTAACACATAAGATGTTTATGACAGGAGACCTGATCATAATCTTCCATGGTAAACACCTTTCTAACATAGAAGGGGTTAAAGAAAGTGTTTTAAGTACCTTTCATCAGTATAATACACTTTATGATGCCATACATCTTTTTGTTTGTTGTGCTAAGAAGTGCATTGCAGCTTTTACAATTGTTACAGAATCAGATCACCTTCAGTTCTGGTCACTGTCTATGAGGCAGACCTAAGTATGTTACAGCTTTCAGGGCTGTAAACACTGTGTACTCCTACAATTTATTTATTTTTCTTGTAGAGTTTTTCTTTGTAGAGTTTTAATTGCATTTACTGTTTAGGACTACACACTCAAGTGTGTTAGCCTTTTATGTGTTTATTTACTGTATTATTGCATTGATTAGCCTGTTTTAACAAAAAAAAAATACTATTTTGTTTGCTCGTTTCCCACCTTTCCTAGCCAGTCCATATTCCAGGCTTTGCTTGTCTCAGGGCTTTATTTTCTGTGTTCAGAGCTATGCAGACCTTGCTGTGGTAGAGGGAAGTCCTACTGCTTACCAGTGGGAGTGGTGAGAATTGTACTGCCTAGCTAACGGAGGATCTAGAGGAGTGGTTTTCAGCTCTGAAATTGTAATTTTATTAGCCTTTTTGGGCTGATTTCTATCCCTTTCAACTTTCTGGCTTAAAACACGTGTGTTTGCACATTTTTTGCATTGTGCAGCACTGCGAGGCTACAGTTAAAGTATTCCAGGTGCCAGAAAGTGTGCTCTTCAAATTTTCCCTTAGAACTAGCTGGTTTCTCATTAGTAGCACTAAAATTCTGAAACCCCATGACTAGCACTTGCTCTAAAACCTGCTAATAAGCACTAAGAAGCCTGAAACTGATACAAGCACCCAACTCTCCTTGTCAATAAGGAGAAATTAATCGTAGGCACTAAACAGCTTATAATTGCAAAGTACCTTGCAAAGGTAAGGGAAAACAGCTCTTAAACTTTACAAAAAAAGCACCTAAACAAGCATGTCCAAGGGTCAGCTTCCAGTGATTTCTCCTGTCCACCTGGTGAATCTGGACATACTGGGGCAATGCAGCAACTGCCTCATGTACAAAGACAATCCTCTCCTCCTACCACCCAACACTACAATCTGCGAGAGATGCACTTACATAGCCAAACTGGAAACAAAGCTCTCTCCGGCCAAGATTGTGCTAGATAGTTAAGAAGAGAAGCTTAACACCTGCACTACACCTCGAGCAACTCATAGCCATTCAAAACCCACACCATCAGCACCCACACATAGCTACACTAAACCCACATATGCGGGGGCCCTTAACATTAACCTGCCAAGCAACAAGGACCTCCAAAGCTGAAACGCAAACAAACACCAGTCACAACCAAAGTGACACATAGCTCACAACACCAGTGTGCCAACCAACAACAGCCCCTAAGGCAAGACAATGTACCCAACACTTTAGTCATAGGTGACTGTATAGTCAGGCACACTGATGTCCCATTTACCAGGCTGAACAAGGAGAAAATTACAGTCAGCTGCCTGTCGGGTGCCAGGATCCACCACATAATGCTCAAGTCCCTCCACAACAAGTACAAATATGACTCTGTCATTGTCCATGCTGGAGTGAATGATTTGAGATGTACCTCCCTGGACTACATGAAACGAGACATGGAAGAGCTCTTGGATCATGTGGCCCAGGCAGGTATGACCCTAGCCCTGAGTAGCATCCTGCCTTCGCCCAGAATTATACTACAGCATAAGGACAAAATGATTGACTTCAACAATTGGCTAAGCTTCTGGTGACATTCAAAGGGGTTCCAGTATCTGTCTGCCTGGGAAGACATGATCGACAAACTACGATGCTTTGCCAGAGATGGTCTGCACCTGTCACCCCTGCGATTCAGGTTACTGGCTAAAGCTCTTGCCACCCCTATAGTGCCTTTTTTAGGCAAGGGTCAAAGGATAAAACCACCACCGTAACAGATACAAGCATGCAAAATCTGAAGTTAATGCTACTCAATGCTAGAAGTCTAAACCTCAAAATGCACTCTCTCGAGGCACTCCTAAAAATGGAGAACATTGATATCTGTGCAGTAACTGAGACCTGGTTCAAGGCTACAGAGAGCACCCCTTCAATACGAGGCTACAACTCTCACCACACTTTTCAGCCACAAAACCAAGACCGAAACAGTAAAGGTGGACGAGTTTCCATATTCACCAAGGATATTCACACCTCCAGGCTAGTTGCCCAACACAATGTATCTGAAATTCTCCAGGTGCAACTAACACTAGGTAAGACTGCAATCCAAACTGTAGCTTGCTACAGATCCCCCACCATGCCCCAAGATTCTCACTACACCTTTCTAAATATACTGGAAAATATTAAGATACAACCAAACACCCTAATACTGGGTGATTTCAACTACCCTGCCATTAACTGGGAAAACTACTCGGGTATCAACTCCTTTTCCCAACGGTTCTTGGAATTCATAAATTCCAATGCCCTGGATCAACTAATCCATTGTCCCACCAGGGGCTTCAATATTCTATGGTCATTACCAGCATGGGAGATAGATGCTCCACACCAGTGGTTACCCCCTCATTGGTCAGGTCTGACCATAAGCAAATCACCCTTGACATCCACATCCCACTCCCGCCCCCCAGTAAGGAAACCTCCTTAAAAAACTTCTCAAAAGCCAACTTCATGCTACTGAAGTCAGAAGTGACAAACTTCATGACACCCATGCAGATGGGATCTGAAAGTTTGACTGCAGAATCCTACACTAAGACACTGTACGAGCACATCCACTAATGCATGAATCGTGCCATCCCATATAGAACCAAGATGCTCTTCTCCAAAAAAAGAAAGCCAATCTGGTGGTCCCCTGCTATAAACAAACTATACAACAGAAGGAACTGTTGCAGAAAAGAGGAAAATCCCAGGATGCAAAAAACTCCCTCCCCAGCCTCAGTAAGAAGCTGAGATCCCTCATAAAATCCTCAAAAGCTAGTTACGAAAATAAAATTGCCAAAGATTCCAAAGACAACCACAAGGCATTCTATAGTTATGTCAAAAATCTAAATGGCAATGCTCAGATCTGCTCTGAGCTACAACAGAATGGCATTAAATATACTGATCCCAAGGATATTGCCAATATCCTGGCAGATCAATTTAGTGCCAACTTCACCCCCCTCTCACCCCCTAAAGGGTCCATCTCAATACCAAAAGATTGCCAAATTCCGGTAATCACGGCCACACAGGTAGAAACCACACACTCCAAAGCTAAGAATACAGCATCCATGGGACAAGATGACATCCTAGGCTGTGTACTACATGAACTACAAAATGAACTGGCACCTCACCTAAGTGTCATGTTTAATCATAGTCTCAACTCAGGCTTCGTGCCCACTGAGTGGCGCACAGCTGCAGTTATCCCACTCCACAAGGGGGGATCCGCCTTGGATCCCGGGAACTACTGTCCCATCAGTCTGACAAGCCTGATCTGCAAGGGCATGGAATGCATTATAATGGAACTTATAAACAAAGACATTGGCAACCTTCAAACACTGGACCCCATCCAGTTTGGGTTTGTGAAGGGACGATCTTGTCTCCTGAATCTGATTGACTTCTTCAAATCAGTCTCCAGAGCTGTGGACAAGGGTAAGGCGGTCCACACAGCCTATCTGGACCTCACCAAGGCCTTCGACACCATCCTCCACTCTGGAATCATAGATAAATTTACTAAGCTGGGCATAAATCCCTACATCAGTCAATGGGTTGCCAACTGGCTTACTGACAGAACCCAGACTGACAAGTGACAAGTGGAGTATCTCAGGGTTCAGTCTTGGGACCACTCTTGTTTGGTTCATAGGTTCATAGGTTCATAGGTTCATACTAGGCTATCTGCCCGAGGGCATTTACAAGCCTAGCCCATCGTTTTGTGGCTTATGCCACCCCTTTAGTATGGGGAACTATACCCATTATTTTGCTGTGCCTCTGTCGAGCAGTGACACTGAGGTAATCCCTGGGGTATATCTGCGATCTCCCATCCATTGGTCAAGATTTCTCTTGAACAAGGCCAGCGAGGTGCTCTGCCTCACATGTACCGGGATTTTGTTCCACAGCATAGGGAGTCTTTGGGTGATGAATCTATCCCTCCAGCACGTCCTATTAATAGCCGTGTCAAGGTTTAAGTCTCCGCCCTTGTGGCTCTGATGGATCTAGATTTTTGAGGTGAAGCATATTCATCAAATCTGGGTTTGACATGGCCTTGTATGTTAGGCAAAGGTCACCTCTGAGCAAGCGGTAAGCGACTGAATAGAGCTGGAGTTCTTTCAGTCGGGCAGCATAGGACAGATTTTTGAGACCCTTTATCCTTTTGGTGAGGAACTTTGTGGCCTCTCCAGCTGCTGCAAGTGTCGGGTCAGATACATTCCGAATGGGGCATTGTACTCAATCATTGGTCTGATGAGTGATGAGTAAAGGGAGACTATGACCTCCCTTGATCTAGATGAGAATCCCTTCATGATAAGGTGGGCAATGTAGAAGGTCTTCCTAACTACTTTAGCTACATGGGTGTTGAATGACAGACTACTATCAACCTGGGTCCCCAGGTCCCTGATAACTTCTTCTGTGCTCAGTGGATTGCCACCTATTTGGTAGCTAGGGGTAACCTTGTTTTTCCCGAAGGGTATGACTATGCATTTTTGGCATTTAACTTTAGGCCGTGGCTCTGGCACCAGTTATCCGCTTCTGTGAGACCCTTCTGAAGGATATCTGTGTCAGATGTGTTTTCTACTATGGCGCCCAGTTTGCAGTCATCTGCAAACTTTGTCAGCCATAACCCTCCTGTGTTTGCTTGTACTTCAGAAAAGTAGATGCCAAACAAGAGTGGGCCCAGGACTGAGCCCTGTGGGACACCACTTGTGACAGGCTTTGAGTCTGACATGGCGCCAGCAACTCTGACCCTGTGGGTTCTGTCACTCAGCCAGTTTGCAACCCATCTTGTGATGTATGGGTTGACATTTAAGCTGATGAGTTTTTCAATGATACCCGAGTGGGGTTTTGTATCGAAGGCCTTAGCCAGATCGAGGTAGGCTGTATGGACTGCCTTTCCCTCATCAATGGCTTTGGTGACTGTTTCAAAAAAGTCAACCAAGTTTAAAAGGCATGATCTGCCTTTGACAAAGCCAAACTGGGTTGGATCCAAAGTCTGCAAATTCCCTATGTCTTTATTTATGAGGTCCATTATGATCCTCTCCATGGCTTTGCAGATAAGGCTTGTCAAGCTAATGGGCTGGTAATTTCCAGGGTCGGTGGAGGCACCGTCTTTGTGAAGTGGTACCACAGTTGCAGTGCGCCACTCCCAGGGTACGTATCCAGAGGTAAGACTTTGATTAAACAGCTGTCCTAGCTGTGGGTTTAATTCCTCATTGAGTTCATGGAGCACACAGCCGGGGACACCATCAGGTCCCATGGATGCTGTGTTTTTTGCTTTGGAGAGAGCAGTTCTCACTTGGGCGCTGGAGATGTTTGGGGGGCTGCAATCGTTTGGTATAGATATCTCTCCTTTGGGGAGGGGAGAAGTTTGCACTGAACCTGTCAGCCAGTATGTTGGCAATGTCTGTAGGATCAGTAATCTTCACATCATTTTGAACTAGCTCTGAGCATATCTGGGAGTTTCCTCCCAGGTTTCTAACATAGCTAAAGAAGGCCTTATGATTGTCTTTTGAGTCTTTAGCTATTTTTCTCTCGAAATTTGCTTTGGATGATTTTATGAGAGCTCTTAGTTTTTACTTATAGTGATCAAGGGTGTCTTACCTTTTAAGGATTTTGCTCTATCTTGTAGTAGCTTCCTCCTTTTGTTGTAGAGTTTGTTTATGGCTGGGGTCCACCAGACTGGACGCTTGCCTTTGGTACAAAAAGTCTTTGTTTTGCTTGGGATTGCCTTATCCATGCAGTCCTGCAGGTGCTGGTAGAAGGCATTTGTAAGTGATTCAGCGGCTTGAGTACTGTTTTCCGCCGGCTCGAGGGCCTTAAAGGAGACCACACTAGTCTTTAGAAGTGTGAAGTCGGCTTTTGAGAAGTTCTTTACTGTGGTCTTTTTTATTTCAGGTGGGGGTGGGATGAGGACCTCCAGCGAGATTAGTTTGTGGTCTGATCTCACCAGTGAGGGGTACACCTCCAGTGTTGAACATTGTGCTCCCATGTTCGTGATGATGAGATCAAGTATGTTATCTCCTCTTGTGGGGATGGTGACTAGTTGTTCCATGGCATTTGAGTTTATGAATTCCAGGAACTTTTGGGCTAGGGTGTTTGAGCTTGAGTAGTGTTCCCAGTCTATATTAGGGTAATTGAAGTCACCTAGTATGATGGTGTTTGGTGATACATTTACCCCTCTAGTGTTTTCAGGAAGGCCATGTGAGGTTCCTGAGTTTGTGAGGGTGGCCTGTAACATGCTACAATTTGCAGAGCAGTCTTGCCTATGGTTAATTGCACCTGGATGGTCTCCGATGCATCGTGCGTTGCCACCAGTCTTGAGGTGTGGGTGTCCTTGATGAATATGGATACCCCTCCTTTCTTGGTATTGTCCGGATTTTGGGGCCGGAACGCATGATATGAGGTAAAACCTGATAGCGCTGGGGTGCTCTCAGGAGCCTTGAACCAGGTTTCTGTCACAGCACAGACATCGATGTTCTCCATACTGAGAAGGGCCTCGAGTGCGTGCATTTTGAGATTTAGACTTCTGGCATTGAGCAGCATTACCCTTAGTTTTTTTCCTTTTTGTGTTCTAGGGTGGTAGGTTTAGAATTTGAGCCTTGCCTAAAAAGGCACTATGTGGGTGGCAAGAGCCTTTGCCAATATCCGGAATCCCAGGGGTGACAGGTGCAAGCCGTCCCTTGCGAAGCAGCGTGGCTTGTCCAGCATGTCATCCCAGGCAGACAGACACTGGATCCCCTTTGAATGACACCAGTGTTTAAGCCAATTGTTAAAGCTGATCATCTTATCTCTGTATTGTGGCATCATTCTTGGTGAAGGTAGGATACTGCTCAAGGTCAGGGTCATACCTGCCTGGGCTACATGATCAGAGAGCTCCTCAATGTCTCTTTTCATGTAGTCCAAGGAGGTACGTCTCAGGTCATTTACACCAGCGTGGACAATGACTGAGTCATATTTGTACCTGCTGTTGAGAGACCTGAGTGCTTGCGTTATGTGGTGGATTCTAGCGCCCGACAGGCAGCTTACTGTGACCTTCTCCTTACTCAGTCTGGTGAGCGGGACGTCAGTGTGTCTGACTATGGAGTCACCAATGACTAGTGTGTCTGGCATTGTGTTTGGCCTTAAGGGCTGTGACTGTTTGACACTCTGACTGTGAGGTCTATGTGTTGCAGGTGTTGTGTTCTGAGGTGGTGGTTGTTTGGGTGTCTGCTTTGGTGGCCTCTGCTGTTTTGGTAGATTTTTGATCAGAGCCTCCGAGTATGTCTTTGTGTGTTTATGTGTATGATTTGAGGTTGTAATGGTACTATGTGAGACTGGGTCTATAGTGTGTGTGGTAACCTTCTCCTCCTGACTGGTCATGCCAGTCCTATGTTGAGAGAGCTCAGCCTCCAGTTTGGCCGTATAGTTGCATCTCTCGCATGTATTTGTGTTTTGTGGGAGGAGGAGAGGGTTGTCTGTGTACATGAGGCAATTGTAACATTGCCTCAATATTCCCAGGTTCACCAGCTGAGCAGGAGAGGACACTAGCAACTGATCCCTCGACATGCTAGAAGGAATAGACAAAAACTTTAAAAAAGATTCCAGGGGACGTGGGTGACCGAGAAATGGGGGGTTGCCTTTTTGGGGTACTATCTATGACAAGAGTGCCGTATCAAGGTAATAAGTACTGTAGGAGCAAGTGCTACGTTTAAAAGATAGAGAATAGTCTACTTGGAGTCAAGTAGAGATGATCTTTTTAATTATAGGATACGCTGATTAGATCAGTAGTATAGTTCGAGGAGGGTAGTTTTAAGGGAAAATTTGAAGAGTGGACTTTAGGTAGCCCGAATAGTTTAAACCTGCTTAACCGGCGCTGCCCTAGTGTGCAACGGTAGCAACTCCGCGCTAAATCTGGCATCTACTTCTCTGAAGTACAGGGCAACACTAAGGGACTCTGGCTAACAAAGTTTGCAAATGACTGCAAACTGGGAGCCATTATTGAATCCCCAAAATGATGTGGATATTCTACAAAAGGGCCTTAAAGAAACAGATGCCTGGTGCCAGAGCCATGGGCTCAAGCTTAATGCCAAGAAATGTATAGTTATCCCCTTTGGAAAAAAACATGTACCCATGAATTACCACATAGGTGGCAGTACACTAAACATCGTAAGTGTGATGAGAGACTTAGGGACACAGGTGGACAGTGGTCTCACTTTTGATAACCACATTGCCACAACAGTCAGGAAATCTTTCTATGTGGCACACCTCATCACTAAGGGCTTTTCATCCAGAAAAAAGGAGGTCATTGTCCCACTGTTCTCATCCCTCATTAGACCCATTATAGAGTATAATGCCCGTTTGGTATGTACCTCACAAGACATCTGCAACAACTGGAAAGGCCACAGAAATACCTCAGTAAAAGAATCACAGGCCTAAAGCAGATACCATATGCTGACTGTCTAAAAAACTCCAGCTATACTCTGTGGCATATCGTGTACTCAGAGGTGATCTCTGCTTAACATGCAAGGCCATGTCAATTCCGGAGCTTTTGGACATGTTCCACTTAAAGAAATCCCAATCCCTCAGAGCCACATACTCCAGGGATCTAAACCTTGTCATCACAATGAAAAAAACATGCTGGAGGGATAGGTTCCTGACCCAAAGACTCCCCATACTCTGGAATAGACTGCCCATACATGTCAAGCAGAGCGCCTCCTTGGCCCTGTTCAAAAGGAACCTTGATGATTGGATGGGAGATAGGAAATTCACCCCGAGGATCATGTCAGTCACCCTGCTAGACAGGGGTCCAGAGAAGTAAATATTGTGGGAAGAAATATACAGGGAATTGTTATGGCTAGGCTTGAATAGGCCCTAGGGCCAATAGCCTAGTACTAACCTATGAACCTATGAACCTATCTTGTTTTGTAGTGCTCCCAGTAGTATAAAAAAACTGGTTACTCTGAGGATAACCTGATAGAAGTATTGTCTTGAAATGGATGTCAATATTCACCTCTCAGGCGCTGCTCTGATATTGAGATAAATTTCATTTCATCAGTTTCTTGATCATATAACAACCTAGATATGATCAGAGACCTGAGCATAATCTCTATGCCACTCATTATTTTCTTATCAACTCACTATTCTGAAACTACTGGCCACCTGTTTGCGTTTCCCTTGTCGTGTCCATCCCTAATAATTCAGCATTATCACAAGATGTCCTGATTTGTTCTAACTGTTACTATCTTGATATTTCTTCATTTTGAATGATCTGTCATTCCTTCAAAATCTGTTTGCTAATGTACATGTGGTAGATAAAGAGTTAATAAATACTTTCACACATATTCTTTTCTTTAGGGTCTCAGTATGCAATTGAAAGTTTTGAACCAGGCAAGAACTTGCTACTAATCCCAGGGACATCAGTGAAGTAATTTTTATTTTATTTTAACACATTCTATATGCGTGCTTTGAACGTATATTTACTGTTAATTAGCAATGTTAATTGTGCCAGAGTTTTGCTCATCTTGGATACTTTTTGGCTTTTTTTTTCTAGTGAGACTAGGAGCTTGCTCATATTCTGGACATTCTGCTTGCACAAAGTTTCTTTTACAGCTGTTTTTCCTGACTAGCTGTGACTTTTATAAATAATTTTTAAATTGTGCTATATGGTAGAACATGTTGTTCTGTTTGGCTATGCTGCAATGTGCTGCATTTTCTTATTACAGACTGTTACTGGATTGACCCATTATAGCAGAATTTGATCTTGCAATCAATCCAAAAAACATCAGGGAAGTGTTCTTTTTTCACCCAATTCCATATATCTGTTTGTAAAGTGTATTTACTGAAAATATGTTAATCCTGCATATTATGCCAGAGATTTCTTGGCTTGTGACACATTTTGTCTTTATTTTTCTTGTGAGAAGAGTAACTTGATGGTGTTCTATTCATTTTGCTTACTACAGGTGAGCAGAATTTACATTTTGTTTCTTAATGGCTGTGACTTTTAAGTAAAGCTTTTTGTTTTATTTATTTATTTTAGTTTGATAATTGGGTAAGTGGACTGGTTGACAGACCCTTTTCAGTCATGACCAGGCACCATGCTGCAAGACACAAACAGAGAATTGTATATGTACTAAAAAGAGTTGTACAAGTACAGTAACAAATAAGCAACAACACATTTGAATGTTTTTTTACAATTATAAATGGAAGTGATACTATTTACAGTATGTATAGTTAAGGTAGGCATTCAGCTATTGATAATTTATTGCTGTGGCGACCCCTAACTGGGAAAAGCCGAAAGAAGAAGAAGATTAAGCATATATCTTAACAAGAAAGATGTGGAAACAATATTTTAAATTGTGCTGCATAGCAACACTTGCTGCTATGTTTACCATGCTGCACATTGTACCATCTCTTTGCTACACATTGCTACTTGATTGACCAGTTTTAACCAATTCTGACCTCACTAAATTGTGAACAGCATCGGTGTGCACTGTGCTGTATAGATGCAGTTGGCTTGTTTTACAGTGCTTATAACTGTTGCATAACATTTCCTGCATTCATTGCTCATAGATACATAGGGTGTGCAAGGCATATTCTGACCTTGTATCACAATTACCTTGCAAATGCAACCCTCCTGCCTATAGTGGGGCAAAACAAGCCAGGCCTAGGATAAATATATTATACATTCGCCAAGGTTTGCCCTACAGGAACTGAGGACATCACTCTATACAATGTGTATTGGAAACCTAGTTCAGAAATGAAGGAAGTACAGATTAATAAATCTCTTCTTCTAGCATGTCTTATTTATTTATTGTTGGATACTCAAATTTTTAGTTTAAGTTTTTGTGGAATCATTTGCTTTGTGGAGGTGTAGGATACCAAGAAGGTTTGATTACTAACATCATGGAGTGTTACATATAAATGACCATGCAAGAATGTTTAAGAGAAAGAGAGTATGTGTATAGGGATAGAGATTTAAGATGGTTTTGGCAACTGAGGGTCTTTACTCTGGTCTTTTTTTTATACATGATCCTCTCAAGTCTTTCTAGTTGCACGATAGGCTTTGGTAGGTACATATTAAAAGGAACATTATGCTGTATAACTGTTGTGTGCAGGGCAGAATATATAAATCTGTGACCATTGCCTAGTATGATTGATTGCTAATAATTGATACAGGTAGCACAAGCTGGCTGTAGGCCTCCTGAGTACACTGCTGTTGTTTTGTACAATATTTTGTGCTGCCCATGAGTCAGTTGATCAAATCGTTCTCATTATAATAGCTCTTTTTTTGCCCCAAATTAGTTCATAGCCACCATCACGATATATCAATATTTACACTTTCCTTTGGTATAAACAGTAAATACATTTGGCTGCATCCAGCCATGTGGAAATCAAACGTGTTAAATCTGAGAAGCACTCATTGTGTGGCACCCAAGCCTATTTTATAGTTTGAAGTGTGTACTTCATGGCATCTGTGCCAAACTCTCTCTTTGTAATATTAAATGCACTCAAGCTTTGACGTTCAAGACAACCAATCATAGTATTAGTGGCATCTGACCCTGCTGTTCTAGGACATACTGAGCATACTTTGTACTACCTGTTTAGCTGTCATACTGTTGTTGTTGCACCAGATTTGTGTACTGCAATGGTCAGTCATTGCCGTGTATAATATATACTACCTCTTCAGCCCTCATATTATTGCTGTTATACTAAATTTGTGTATTGGCCTCCTAGTATTGTTATGATGTGCTGTACCAAATTATATTGGTGAACCACCCACCTCATATTAGAATATATTACATCATTTCTTCTTCTGGGTTCAGGTAGTCACAGAGTCAGTGTTTGCACTTCTTAGCCCCACATAGTTGATCTCCACCATGGCACAGATAATTTGTTTAAGACATCTTATCTGCCTACACTGGTTCAGTGTATAAATCATGCCTGCGGTAATTTGACCTACCTAGGAGTCACAGAATCCCGGACTGCCTTTATCACTTCTGCTCCCTGCCTTAATTCACTTAGTATTCTATAACAGTGCAGGAACTGCATAATAGTCATTGACAAACAAGTACTGGATTACTATGACATAATTTGAGAGAGGTGTACTTATTTGTATAATCTCAAGGATGGATCTAGATTAAATTGTCAACTGGCCATATTGTTGATACGGAAACACTGAAAACAAAACAGTGAACTCCTAAAACATTGTGAAGGGAAGTAGCTGTTGATCTAAGGTGTGGGGTTTTACCCTTTCCCAGATGTAATGCAATCTGATAGTTGGTATAGACAATTAGCAATCATTATGAGGCAGAACCCCCCTTATAGCAGTGTAGGGGGTCTTGCCCCATCAAGAATGCATTTTTGAGGTCTTTTTTAATATTTTCAGTGTTTTTATGTATTTGTTTTATGTGTCGATGATATGGCCAGTTGGCAGTTTAATGTAGATGCCCTCAAAGCAACCCTCTCAACTAAAATTTTCCATGAACACACCAGCTCAATAAATAATCCAAAAGAAAGAAAGAAATCACTGCTTGTACACAAACAGCAAATGGTGTTCTTCTCCTAAGCATCCTATCCTTTGGGCAACTGACACTCAAAGAATTTTGCCTCAGCCACCCGCAGATAAACACATCTTGCAAAAAACATTTTATGTTTTAAACTGTGAGGGATCTAAAGACACCACAAGGACAGATAAGCTGCTTTAGGGATGGAATGTTTATATATATATATATATATATATATATATATATATATATATATATATATATCTATCTATATATATATATATATATATATGGATTCATTAGACAATCTCGACATACTGAAATGTCAAATTTCAGTACGTCGAGACTGAATAGTGGAAAGTGCAGTTATGCGAAACTGTACAATGTCGAATGCAGAAATGTCTCCACTATCATGGTGTCACATTCATGATGTGTGGTGCGGTTTGTGGATTTATCTGGGGTTTCAGTAAGTGGTGTTTGTGTAAGGGTATTGGGTAGGGATTTTAATGTGTGTGAGTGTGGGTAGTGGTGTTTTTTGTGTTTTTGTGTGTTTAGTGCGACCTTGGAGTTAGAATATATAAGTGGGGGGGTGAGGGGTGCAGCCCTGCACATGGGGGGGTGCAGGGGGGCTTGCCCCCCAGTTATAGGTAGGGTAGGTATGTTTGTGTGTTATGTTGTGTTTGTGTGTGCTGTTTTGTTTGTTTAAGTGTAGTTAGGTTGGTGCATGTGTGTGTGCTTATGTGCTGGTTTGTGTGTATGTGAATGGTCGCGATTGTGGTATTCATGGTTTTGGATTTTCAGGAATGTGGGTTTTCAACTATTCAGTCTCAAAATACTGAAATTCGACATTTCAGTATTTCGAGATTGTCTAGTGAATCCATATATACATTATCTATATGGGTCCACTTTTTAATTTTGAAATGCCATAATGTTGAGATGCATAAAATTGAACCATAACCTTGACATTATGAAATTTCGAAATGAAAAAGTGAATAGAAAAAACAAATGCTAAAGAATGTTTTTGCAGGGGGCAAGTCCCCTGCACCCCCCACACCCCTGCACCTTAAATATACTAACTCCTAGATCGCTCTACACTGAAGAGAATGGTAATGTTCCCGTTTCACACTGTCTAGAGATCTCCATTACCATTCTCTTCGCTGCAGAGCGATCTCAGAATTAGTATATTTAAGGTGGAGGGGGTGTGCATGAGGGCTTGCCCCCCTGCAAAAACATAGTTTTGCATGTTTTTATTTTTTTTAAATTTGTTTCATGATTACAAGATCTTGAGGTTCTCGGTTCAGTATATAGAACTTCGGGATTTTGTAATTTTGAAATTAAGAAGTGCACCCATATATAACTGAATAACCTGAAATTGGGTAAAGTGATTACAAGTGCTACAGATAAGGCATGTATGCAAAATAATTTGACTAAATTGACCATTTGGGCCCAGGAGAATAATATGTTGATAAATACATCCAATGCTATTTATAAAATTCTTATAAAAGTTTTTTATTTGCTTTATCAAGACAACTGGTACACAGCTTTTGCTCAAATATATATACCCATGCATTTCATTATTCAATTAGCAACCATTAATTACATTAATACTGATAGGTAAAAATTGATAAAAAACTCTTTTGTGTGTTGTAAAACTATTTGCCTTTAATAAAATGAAAAAGTACATATCAACCAAAAATTGTGTAGCATCTATATTTTATGAATGAACTTATAATAAACCTAATATTCTTTATTAAATTCTTGAAATATTCTAAATGTATTATAAAATAATTCATGAAATCTGTTTCAAATTATTTACACAATTTAAATCTATATTGCATTAAAAACTATTTACCTACTTAACAAATAACTAATACAAGTTTAAAAATAAATACAATAGTTTAAATTACTCTTATGTTTATACAATCATCATTTAATTTTTATGCAAACAAATGCCCATATTGTAAAGTGCTAAAGTTGTTTGCATAAAAATATATATATATATAAATAAATAAACCAATTGCAGGTCATTTATGTACTTATTTGCTCTAAAACATGTTCTAAAAAAAATTAACAACAAACAAAAGCTAACAAATGAAATGTAAAAAAAAAATATATTATTTATGGTAAAAGTATTCTATAGAATATATATATCATCCAAAAACCTTTTTATAATGTAAAATGTTTCCTCATTCAAGTAGATGAAAAAAATATATTCTTTTTCCCAATAATGCAAAGTTAATTTCACCATTGAAAAGAATAAAATTGTTGTTTAAAATCACCTCCCATAAATTCAACTAGTTTATTATATTATTACTGAAACTGATTTTTCAATCAAAAATCATTATTCTATTAAACCATTCTGGTGTGTGGGATGGAAGGGAATAAATATTATATATCTATATAATATATAGTAAACTATAGTTAGGTTATTCTTTTCTTTATTTTTTTTAAAAATTCCCATGAATCTTTGAAGACATTCAATTGATGATACCATGTTTTTGTTGAGATGTCAGCAACAATGGGCCTAAAACTTAGAGGTTCCAATCTCTTTATGGACCTTGGTATCCCAAAGATAACTGGTGTTAAAGTTTTTTTGCTTAATAAATAATTGTATAACTGTTCATTAAAAAAACCTTGCATAATTAAATTAATTAACCCAACCCTAATCTTTTCAATGTTTTTCATTATCATGTAATATGTTAAATATATATGCCTCTATAATCTTGCTTATATGAGAGAACCATTTCCACCCTCTTTATCTGGCTTCATTGGTCTGATTTCTTCATTTTTAAAAAATTTTATAATTTCATAAAATTCTTTATAAAAATTATTTTTTTTATATTTTCAGTACATTATTGCAACATCTACAAGTTCTGTTTCTATCATATCTTTAAAAAACGATGGAGTGGAGGGAGTGGGAGGTTGAACATGCTAGACCCTAGCTTTAATAATTTAATCACCCTTAAAATCTAAAATAAAATCAAAGTTTCAGTGAAAAGTTTAAATCTAAAATGGTTTTGGTAAGTTTTCATTACTTTTCAGGAAAGGAACAAAAAAAACTTTAAACAAATCAAAAAAAAAAAATAATTTCCACATCTGTAATTTCAGTAATTAGATGGTAAAATTATATTGTTTTGTTTTGTTGTTTTTTGTTAAATAAATAGTATAGTGTCTATGTTCTGAAAGGTTTATTTTATCTGAATTGTCTTCCTGGGCTATTTCATAGTCTTTTTAATACTCATAAAGTTGACATTGTTATTAATAGAATTGTTAATGGAATCAATATCTGATAAGAGCATATCTGCTTTTACTTTCATAATCTGCCCATAAGTTGTTTGTTCCTGTATTGAATGGCATGGTTCACGAAAGTCTTTCGTTGTTTCTGATAAGGCATTTCTTTTTTTTTTCACAGTGGCATTACTACTCCTCAAGTTTTGTTCCAATTATTCAATTAGCAACCATTAATTACATTAATACTGATAGGTAAATTGATAAAAACATCAACCAAAAAGTATGTGTAGCATCTATATTTATTTTATGAATGAACTTATAATAAACCTAATATTCTTTTATAAAATTCTGAAAATATTCTAATGTATTTATAAAATAATTCATGAAATCTGTTTCAAATTATTTACAATTTTTAATCTAAATGTGGTACCCTCTCTCCATCCTATATTTAAAAAAAAAACTATTTACCTTTAACTAATAAAAGTTATAAATTTAAAAAAGTTTAAAACAAGTTTAAAATTACTCATTATGTTATTACAATCATTTTATGACTTATGCAAACAAATTGATAAATACATCAAAAACTAAGCATATGAGATTTGGGAGACATAAACTGAAAGGTGAGTATTTAATACAGCACACAGTGATTGAAACTGTAGACTCATTTAAGGACCTGGGTATATGGGTAGATTCAGCTATGAGTTTTTCTAATCATATCAACCAATTGGCTAATGATAGTTATAGAACTATAGGTTGTATAGAAAGATTTATAAAGTCTAGTAAATCAAACATAATGAAGTCGTTTTTTGTTAGTTACATTAGACCCAAACTTGAGTATGGAGTAACAATATGGAAACCCTATAGGAAAACAAGCATGAATAAACTGGAAAGTGTACAGCAGAAATATACCAAGGGAATCCATGGATGTGAAAATCTAAGTTATTATGAAAGACTAAAATATCTGACCTTGTACAGTGTCTCTTAGAGATATTTAAGAGGAGATCTTATTCAGGTATATAAGGCATTTAGGGACAACGACCTCTGGGAATGTTTGGGGTTAACAAAAAGTACTAGAGAATCATCAGATAACCTGTGTAGAAGATTCTATAGGAATGAGAAGTGTACTAATTGGTTCTCTGACAGAGTTGCTGATGCATGGAACAGACTACCAAATTACATTAAAGCAAGTACTAGTTTAGATATGTTTAAGAACAGCCTGGACATTTATTATGGGAACAAGTGTTTTGGTATATTGTCAACCTAGAAGGGCATTAATGCCCGTGCTTGAAACATTTGTATGTATGTATGTATATATGTATGTAATAACAACAGCAACCAAAACACGAATAAGTGAAAAGGAAGACCTCTGCTGCCCCAAAATTGCAGTTTTATTAAGTTAAGTGCTTTCATCTGTATATGAAACAGACTTCATCAGAACAAATTACATCACAACCACACTTCCTTTTATACACTCATTAAAAATGATTGTCGTTAAATCATTAACTGTTTAATTAATTAATTAATTACTTAATTAATTAATTAAAGATTTAAAGAAACAATGTAAAAACTAGTTAAAAACATATCTATACAATATATAATTCATGTGTAAAAGCATAGTCCTTCACTAGCAAATCACAAAAAACAACCACATTTTTCATCTTTAAAATACTTAAAATGCTAGTACATTCTTTCAGACCTGGGTATTCAGTGGCATTGAGCCTCAATTGCCAACGTAATTCACTAGCGTCAAACTGTTCAGGGACGGCCCTCCCTTGTGAATCATTAATAATCTGTTGCACTACCAAAAATCAAAAACTGTGGTCCCAGAATCTCTCAGTGTGTCTACTCAATGCATTAGTCTTAACTGCTTTCAAAATGTCAGATGTATGTTCATAAATCCTATTCTTGAACAACCTGGCAGTCTTTCCCACATAAAATGCAGGACAAGATACACATTTAGCAATGTATACAACATTTTTAGGAATACAATTAAAGAGTGAATGAATGTTTATCCTAAAATTGTTCAACATATATGAATGATTAGTCTCAAAAATATGTGGACTTTGACTGCATCTGTCACATTTAAAATTGCCTAGTCTAAGATTGGACGGTGTTGAATTACTATTAATTTGACTCCTTTCCAATAAATCCTTAACATTTAAATCTCTCCTAAACATAAAACTTGGAGTATTACTAAACAGTCTTAACAAATCGTAATCTGAAGTTAACAAAGACCAGTTCTTCCTTATTATAGCACAAATATTCGGAGTATTCAACTTATTCCTGGGGAATTACCTTTTATAAAACAAAACTAGAAAAAACTCATGGAATCTCTGGTGCAGAATAACATGAACACTGGCCAACTAACTGTGATGGTTCATAGGAGATGTCTAGCTCTTCAAGGCAGGAATCAGGTTACTAGCAAACACTTTATGGGTATCCAGGAAGAGATAACCTTATTAGTTTGTGTATTGACCATCCCAAGGACTACTATACCACTAAAGAAACTAAGTAAATATAACAATAGTGAGGCATACCTTGTAGCTTTTGAAAGGTATATCAGCCAAGTAGAATCAGGGTCTGAATGGGCTAAAATATTATCCTCTCACTTGACAGGCAAAGCAATCAAGGCATATGTGGACATGAAAGGGGCTACCAGATTCTGGGTACACAGGCAAACTGTTAAGGAGCCTTATATCTACAGATGCAAAAGGAGTGCAAAGCAGAAAGTGAAAGTAATATGTATTGAGTAAAAATGGAGGGAGACAACAGCAACATGGCACACTGTCAAGAGCATACAAAACTAAATATACTGCTATTAAAATGGAAGAGGATGGGGCAACAGCAGCCTGACAGCATGGTCCTGTTAAAGAGAAAGTGGTATATAGAAGCTTGAAAAACTTAAATATGGCTTTGGCTGGAAGGAATAAAATAAACTGTTTTATCAAAAAGAAGTTACTGAGCTTCACCAGAAAGCCCACATTAAATTAGTGAAAGTCAGAAAACTGAAAGGGAAAAGCCCATAGAGCATGATACAGAACCTTGTCCAAAATGTCCAGATATTATAAATAATCAAATATGTCTATGTGCAGGCCAAAAGGGAGATACTCATAATAACAAACTCACTGAGAGAAGAATGGATGCTTGAACTAAGCCATAGGTGTCCCACTTTAAACTCAAAATAGACAGCTAGTCAGAAATAGAACCCTCAGTGTAAGATACTTAAAGAGAGAGAAATTACTGTGGAAAAAGTAAAATAATTGTCAAAAATCAAGGGAAGGGTGGCCTAATGGTTAAGGTGTTTGCCTTACAAACACAAGGTGCAAGGTTTGAGTCTCACAAGAGATAATTGGCTAGGTTTACAAGGGCTGTTAGCCTATAAACCAATCAAAAAAAAAGAAAGTCACTGGAATGAGTTAGCTTTTGCAAAGGAAAGAACAGGAGAAGAAAAAGGACTTAACACTTTTATTGATAGTTGAAGAAACTATACCTCCAGTTCATATCAGTGTACTGGGTCTACATCAGAACATTGAAATGGCAAAATATCAAATGCCGTTACATTGAACTGGTTACATTGAACCAGAAAAACATCGGAAGGCTGTCAATGACAGCTTCCAATGGGGACATAACA
Organism: Protopterus annectens; assembly: GCF_019279795.1. NCBI lineage: Eukaryota > Metazoa > Chordata > Ceratodontiformes > Protopteridae > Protopterus > Protopterus annectens. The sequence continues at coordinate 883,308,063 of NC_056729.1, forward strand.
CAATAAGGCTGTAGTCAGGGGGGCAAGCACCCCAGCACCCCCACCCCCGTTACTTAAATATAACAACTCCAAGATTGCGCTGCAGTGCACTGAAGTATGATCCCCGGAGTGGAATATTTCAGTGGCAGGGGTCTAGGGGAGTGCAGGGGTCTTACCCCCTGCATGTAGTAATTTGTTGTTAACATTCACTCCACATATGAGTGACTTTTGATGTTCCGATGTTATGCGTTTCGATGTAAGCATTTCAATGTAACGGCATTCGATATTTTGCCATTCCGATGTTCCCATATACACCCCAGTGTACTTCTGTAAGTGTTCCTGATCTGGTAGATTTACAAGTAAATAATAAAACTTTTAAGAAAGCACAGTGGTAGATAATGCATTAAGCAGGACGAAAGAAAATATAGCAAAAGTAGGAGAAGCTTATGAAGAAATTGTCTCCATTCCTTAGCCATTTTTTGATTAGAAGACTTGTTGTACAAGTCAAAGGAAAAAGGCAAAAAAAAAAAAAAGCACCAAATGTTACTTCCAAAACCTTTTAGAACATTTGTGATGAAACTAGCATGTATACATACTTTAGAAGGATTTTTAGGGATTGATGGAATCAAAGCTATAATTTTTGCTGGATTTTATCTAATGTAATGAAAGACAATGAGAACTTCTGTGCACTTTGCACTGAATAAAAAAATGTCATCACATCCTGGGTTCAGAAGTCTATTGATACATATGCTAACTAGGAATGTTATACTCAGGTGGCTAGTGTTTTTTATTGCAGGACCAAGTCTAGTAATGGCTGCCAATACATTGTATCATTTATTGACTATGACACTAGAATGACACCCTGAAAAAGGCAATGGTAAATCAATAACAAATTAAGTCCCTCACGGACCAGTCCTTGGAATGCTCCTTTTTAGCATTTACTTCTCAGATGCCAGTGCCAATGTCAATGGTCTCTGGCAGACTAAATTTGCAGATGCTTGCAAATTAGGAGCTATCATTGAATCTCATACTGACACAAATGTTCTCCAGGAGGGGCTGACACAGACAAACAACTGGTGTGAGGGCAATGGACTAAAACTAAGTGCCAAGAAATGCATAATAGTATCCTTTGAGAAGTCATCTATCCTTGGTAGCTATTATATTGACAACACACCCTTTAGAGTTGACACAGTAGTCAGGGACTTAGGGACATACGTAGATAGTAATCTAGTCTTTGACAATCATGTGTCTACAGTGGTGAGGAAATAATTATATGTTGTGCATCTTATAAACAAAGGTATGACATCTAAGTCCAAGGAAGTCATTGTTTTACTGTATTCAGCATTCATCAGACCTATCATTGAGTACAATGCCCCCTTTGGTATGTACCTAAGCAGGCATATCCAACAGTTGGAATGTCCACAGAGGTTCCTCACTAAAAGAATACAGGGCATAAGTAAAATGTCCTGTGTCAACCACCTCAAGGCCCTATCCCTGTATTCTGTCTCCTACAGGCTTTTAAGGAGAGATCTCTGCCTGGCATACAGCCAGGGCATTCTCAGACCCCACTTTGAGGGACCTCCTGCATATCCACAAAGCAAACCGCGCCAGAATTACCCATTCTAAAGACTTAAAACTTGCCAGTGATATAAATAGGACCTGTTGGAGAGATAGGTCTATATCTCAGAGACTACCACGTCGATGGAACAGGCTCCCCATCCATGTGAGACAGAGTTCCTCCCTAATCCAATTCATGTGCAACTTAGACAATTGGATTGGGAAACTGGAAATTCATCCCTGGTTTGGCATCTATGTCTCTAATGGACACAGGTAACCTGTAAATGGTTCATCTCCCAGGCTTATGCTTACTCTTATCAAGGGTATCAGAACTTGTCAGAGATTTGGGATGCATGGCTAGGCTTAAAAAGGCCCTTTGACTATTAGCCTATTAAACACCTATGAACCTAATTGGCTCATGGACAGGACACATGTGCTTAAAGTGGGTGAAACCAGATACAGCAAGAGGCCAATCTAGGGTTGCCACCTTTTCAAATGGCCAAAGTGGGACATTTGTGGTACAAACATCAGATTTTACAGGCCGACACATACCCACGGTCAGTACAAAGGTTAGAACTTAACTTTTTTGCCTAAATAAAAGCTTATTCTTGTAGCATTTTACTTGCTTATTCTGTTTCTTATAACGTTTAGGTATTTTAGATGCAGAATAACTGTTTTATGCAACTATTACATAAAATATAGGAAATAATTTTGTCCTAAAATCTCAGGACATTTGCCATTTTTACAATTTTTTTGTCAGGACACAACTGCCCAAAGAGGGAATATCCCTCGCAAAGTGGGACAGGTTGTAACCCTACCAATTACTAGTGGTGTGCCACAGGGTTAAGTGCTGGGACCACTCATTTTCAGTATATACTTCTCTGAAATCAAGGCTAATGTGGAAGGCCTCTGGATGACAAAATTTGCAAACAACTGCAAACTGGGGCCAATCATTGAATCCCCCAATTATGTAAATATCCTTCAGGAAGGTCTAGATCAGATAAATGACTGGTGCCAGAAACATTGCCTAAAACTAAATGCAAAAAAATGCATTGTCATGACCTTTGGGAAGTCAAATACCCCTGCAAATTACAACATCAATAGCACACGCCTAAGAGTGGACTCAGCGGTGAGCTTTCTTTGTACACAGATATAGTAGCCTGAACTTTGACTGCCATGCATCCACAGTGGTAAGAAAGTCCATCTATGTGGTACAACTTATAAGTAAAGCATTGCATCTAGATCATAGGAAATTATAGTCCCACTGTACTCAGGCCTCATTAGACCAATAATCCAGTGCAATGCACCATTTGGCATGTACTTGACTAGGCACTTACAGCAGCTGAAGTGACCTCAGGGATTCCTCACAAAGAAATTAGAGGGTGCAAATAACATGCCCTATACAGATAGACTAAAAGCCCTATCCCTTTACTCCATCTCCTACTGACTATTAAGGGGTGACCTATGCCTGACCTGCAAGGCACTCACAAATCCAGCCCTGTTGGAGCTGCTACACATCCACAAGTCAAAAAGCATGAGGGTCACTCAATCTAGGAATCTAAACTTAGCCAGCAACTCAAACAAAACATTGTAGAGAGAGAGAGAGAGATTTGTCTCAGAGATTCCCCTTTCTTTGGAACAAACTTATATTCATGTCTAGCAGAAACTTCCCTGGCCTTCTTCAAATGCAGTTTGGATCAGTGGATGAGGAAATGCAAATCCACACCTGGGGTAGTGCCTATGTCTTTTATGGATGGGGGCAATCTGTTAGATACTCAAGGCATAGGCACAAACCCTTGCCATCCTCATGCCTGTGGGTGCTTTATATTGGGTAAAACTGGCTCATATTGGCTAGGCTTGTAAGGGCTCTTAAGCCATTAGCCTAGTAATCACCTATGAACCTATCAACAACCAAAATGCTAGTGTTATTCTTTTCCATGGTAAACCTACCCAAAGAAATACCCACTACCAGAGAACTCCATTTGTATAATGAGTGATGCACCAGCTTTCCCAGTGTTTTAAAGTAAAACGAGTAAGACCTTCAGTGTGCCCTCCTCAACATGATGAATTAAGGAAGCACTTTAATAAAACCTTGCAATCTCTGCTGAAGTAGGCCACAAAATATGATGGTAAGTGTTGGATCACTGACTTCCCTACTTTCTTTTTGTGGAAAGATGGGTTCCTCAAGTTTCAACAGAATTTCCTCATGTTTCATATCATATTAGAGACATCACTGAGGCTTGTTGGACATAACAGAGGAGACTTGGAAGAAGAGAAGACTTCAATAAAAAGTGTGAGAGCATATTTCACAAACCTGCAACATAGGTTACATTTTTTATGCCTGTAGTTACAGAAGGAGCATATGCAAAGGACATGAGATGCAAAATATGGTGAATTACACAATGACATTCATGTATGATGAGTATAGCACACCATTAGCACATAATGTTTTTTTTTTTTTACAAATTCTCTCCATGATGTACAACACTGGCAAGCTTATTTGTGCCATTCTTGGCAAAGTATTGTCACATGCATGATCAAATACTAAGGTGTTTACCTTAGAACTAGAATTAGCAGTATTTTATATTGCCCTGTGGTGACCTCTGCACAAATATGGACTACAGGCATACAAACCATGAAGAATCTGATGAAATCCACAATAGATATGTGTTTTGTTAATGTTTCATGTGCTATGATTTGGATCAAGAAGAGGCAGGATGGTAGAAACATGATAAGGACATAAGAAGAATGGTGGTGGGTAATAACATAGGAAGTCATACTTTCTTAAGTTAAAATAATTCATTTCAAGGGACCACAACAACAGATTGAAGCAATGAAAAATGTAGGTATTAGGCTTCATCACAGTGATGACAAATGTATCATCCCATAAAGTGTATATTACATCCAACGGCCTAATAAATATGTTATAGTAATTGTCCCACAATGCTAATCTCAATCTGCATTTGTATTGGGCAGTGGGACTAAGCACATTTGCACAATGTGAATCTGCTAGTGTAGTCAAAATTAAAATCTCCAGCTTTTGCCATAAGATGTGAAACACTATTTAATGGAAGTCATCATTGGTGCAAGATCTGTGAAAAAGCTGTGGACAAAAATGAGCAAGAGAGATTCGAATACAGGGCTAGAGCCATTTCTGCACACATTTGTGCTGTTACTGTTATGTTTGTCATCATTATTGTGTCATGATCTGTATAAAAAGTGTTCACAACAGGGAACAAGCATGTTAATACAGCAACCAGATAATGGTGTGGTAATAAAAGATGGCACCAACAGTAACACACAAAACAATCATGTACTGCAGATTCAATAACACTTTCACATACTTCTGGATTGAACCTACACAATATACACTAAGCAATCTAACGACCTGAGCATTATCTCAGCACACCACATACAAGGTCCTACTAAACCAATTTAAAATCTGACAACAGATTGAACAAAGGAGCATATATGCATTAGTCTTCACTTCAGTCATGACAATTGTAAAATCCCATAAGTTATACAATACATCAAGTAACCTAATAAATATCAACTTGTCTTTACATAGCACAGTGAATCTAAACACAGTAACATGCAGGGCATCAGATTAATGTGGCTGAAGGCAAAAAACTCAAAAGATTTTTCCATCAGATGTTTAATGCCATGCTGCTCTGCGCCGCACACTGTACAAATGCTGAAGAGAAAGACTGCTACCACAGAAGGAGTGGGAAGAAGGAGAGATTTGGAGTTAGGGATAGAAATATACAAATATTTCTTTATGGGGTAGTTCTGCACATCCTTGTGTTGTGTTACTCTTAGGGTTGTCATTATGATTATTGTTTCAGGATCTGTATATACAAAGGCAAATGATAAGAAGCATAAATTTGGACACCTTTTGAAAATCTTTTCACTTTAGAGGTATTGCTGTGTACAATACAGTGTTTCTAATCTAGATCAAGAAGGATTAGCATAGTGGAACCATCATGAGGACATAGAGATGATAATGGTGGGTTAATAACATATGTAGCACACAGTTACACAATACTATTAATATGGACAAAAATTAGATATTTGCATGACACACTTTGGGTTCGAACTTTGAGAGCATAAAACACTAATGTACAGATTGAGAGATTATCTTAGCTCACTGCATAGGAGCTTATCCTTGAGTAAATTAAAATTACACATTTTAAGAGACACTGACAACAGGGAGAAGAAAAGGAGTACTTAGGCAGCAGCCTTCATCACAGTTGTATCAGTTATAACATTCCTTATACAGTATGTGACATCCAGCAGCCAAATAATTTTGGAAGTTTTTTTTTTTCAAAAGGTATCACATAGACTTGTTTTCATGTACAAAAGGTATGTTGTTTTGTCATGTTAGATTATGTTAGACTTTTCTTTGTGGAATCTCAATCAAGCTGCCAGTCTATACTGAACAATAAATGTCTTGCTTTAAACTGCTCTTGTATCAGAGTAATAAGGAACCTCTTAACATAGATTGTTATGCAGCAGCAACTGTTTTATATCATTGCCAAATACACAGTATTTAGCTATGCAAGTCAATTTGAGAGTTATTTATAATAATGGAGTACAATATATTAAAGAATAACTGTGTTACACCATATTAATAATTGCCTCATTGGTAACTGCCTTTCTAGAAATTGTTGCAGTTGATATCACAACTGCCATTACATCCTTTTTCTGTAAGTGTATGAGAACAACATTTGAAGGCCATCTTTGTTTTTGAGCTTTTGTCTCCTCCTTGTTTTTGGCTTTGTCCAGACTTCTGAGAGTACTCAGACAGGAGGGAGTAGCTGAGAGGTATGGACCGAATAGTAATAGAGAGGGAAGGAGAGAAAAGAAAGGAAGAATTATAAGAAGGGAGGTTGAGCAAAAGGGAGAGGTAGCAATAATATAAATGCTAAGACCCACATGAGGTAAGCATATTTTTAAGAGAAAGTAAAGGATGTGGAAAATGGAATGGTGGAAACAAGGGAATAAAGCAATGTTAGTGATGAAATAATTATACATTAAACATTAGTGCTTATCGGCAGTCTGAGATAACTTTTTTTTTATTTAAACAAACAATCTGTATAAACATAATATGCCCAGAAGAGCAACAAAGTTAATCCAAATTCTAATGATTTTAAGAAACTTGTGCAACTTAACATTAAGCAGATATAATATATTTGTTCTTTGAAATTGTATATGGGCACTCACTTTTTGCTTTCTCTTCTCTGTTTTTAGGTTTGGAACAACACAATACCAAATGGTGAAGCATTTACTGGAATGTGTTAAATGTAACTGTCTAGCTGAAATGACTTCTTATGACCAGAAAAGAACATTTTAACTTAATTTGATACATTTTCTGACAATTACAATTAAGAAAAAGGTTACTGGTCTAATGTCATACTATATGCGTTCTACATGATGGCGATAGGTTGGCATAATAGTTAAGGTATTTACCTTTCAAACGCAAGGTGCAGGGTTTGATTCTTAAATGAGGTAATTGGCTAGGCTTAAAATGGCACCTGGGGCAGTTTGCTAAGTACTAGTCAGTAAAATTTTGGGTAAAGGATTTTGTCCTTTAACATCATATCTTGGATAAAATAGTAAATAAAGGACGTTTGGTTAGGATACTAATTAAACTATGAATCATACAGATTCTGTAAAAATTATAAATAATTTGAAAACTTATTGTGTAGGAACTATAGTTTTTATTTTAGATTTTGTACTTGGAAGCAAAAAGCTCAATTTTGTACAAGCAAATGTGAATCTTTTAAAAGTTGTGTTGAGTGTTATACAGTCAAAAAGAAGCAACAGGAGGATAAAATCAAAATATTTCTACCAATAACATGCAAATAATTTAAATAAAACTATGCATCATTATTATTCCAAAAAAGAGATAGCCTTAGAAAAAAAATCATTCTATCTTCATATTCAATGCCATCTAGAGGAACTCACTATTTGATAAGAAAATCAAAGACTAACTAAAAAAACATAATTTCTGTGAGATCAGAAGTATTAAAAATAACAATTCTATAACACAGATAGAATAAATCATTTTCTAAATTTGGGTAATACTATGATAATCCAAAAAAAAAACCCTGTAATAGATGAAATGGACACTACAATTTATTGGACTTTATGAAAAGAATAAATATCAAGAAATTTTCAGAAAAGGTCATAAAAAAGCATCAACAAAGCAATGTCACTTAAAGAAGTTACACATTAAATAAAATAAATGAAAAAAGAATAAAGCTTCAGGAATTGATGGTATAATTTGAAGGATATGTAAAATATTACCAGAAAATGTATAGACTTCTTTTATCAAATATTATCAGGCATTCAATCTATACACAGGATGCAATATTCATGGAGAAATTGGCTAATTTCACCAATATATTTATTAAATACAGACTACTGTTTTTTTATATCCATTATAACAGGTTGAAGAATTTTATTCCTGATATAATAGATATTGAACAAAAAGACTTTATCTTTTAAAGACAAACTCAAGATAATATAAAAAGGATTTCTTTAGTATACATTGTACAATATAATAAAATAGAAACAGAATGTGTAAGCCTTGACATAGAGAAGGTATTTGACATAGTCATTTGAGATTTATTTATTGAAAATTTTAGAAGAATTTGTACTCCCTGAGGAATTTATTGGTTTAAAAAATCTGTATACTCAGATAATAAAGCTTATGTTAGAATTGTATCCTTTTTATTGAGTATAGTGAATTGATAAGGCACTACACAAGGATACCTATTATTACCTATTCTATTTGCATTATTTTAAAACAACCACTAGCTATAGCTATTCAAGAGAATAGTTATTTTACAGCACAAAATGCTGGAAATACCTTCAAATCAAAAATACTTCTGATGATACAATGCAAAGAGCAACACATATTGACAATTCATTAAAATAAGTTCAAACCATGACAAATAAGTATAAAGACATCTTAGGAATATCATTTGATCAAAAAAGCAAACCAAATATACTAAACAATACTCCAAGGAATGAAAATACTTACGTATAACTTTAATAGAACACTTGCAAGTTATAAAAGGCAAGCACTTATGGTAGAGTTTTTAATAAGTTAAACCAGCTAATTAATAGTTAGAACTCATGCTTTTCACTTTTGAAGAAAGAGTAGAGTTTATAAAATGGTTATACTTATAATAATTTTATAAATAGCACAGACTACAGCTCTGATTCCCAGTAAGTTATATATAAATGATTCTACTACAAAACACTGTATTGCCAAAATCCAGAGGATCAGAAGAGGTTGAAAAATTAACTTTACATTTTTTTTGCAGGGGTGCAAGAACTATATACCCCTGATGTAGGGATGTAAGCCCCACACATCCCTTGAATGCATATATACCCAATCCATGGTTGCACCAACTCAAAGAAGTAGAAATCTTCCAAAAGAAGTAAATAATTATCCATGTACAATCAGAAATCTCATCAGCAATGATTTCTTATGAAAAACAGAGGTTACGTTCCTCTGTGTTTTTCTTCTGGCTACAGATGCTCAGGTAATTTTACCTTGATCACCTGTAGAAGAAACATATATAAAGACTATATACATATATAATAATAATAAGATTCATTTGGCATCTCCTCACAAAACATGAATAATATATAAACCTCAATTAGGAAATGAGACAAAGAAGGAATAAAGATACAGAAGCTTCTAAGAAACCAGTTTCTTTCTGAAATAATATTACATTGGTTGGATGCTTCACATATTGCTAATTGGAAAGAACTTTTAAAACCATTATTTAATTAAAAAAGAGAATCTAACATAGTTAAACAAGAATTATGGAAAAAATGTGACTAATGCTATGTAATTACTTTCAATATAATTTATATTCACCTACATGCTTGAAATATGTTAACAGTTTCTTAAAGAATGTTAGGAAATTTATCTGCAAACAAAATGAAATTAAGAAACTTTTCATATTATCTTGCCCATTTGTATCACTAAATAAGTAATATAAAGCAGCAATAAAATAAGAATGCTATCAAGGGGATAGAAATGTTATTACTTAGTATAGCTGCTACCAAAATCAGAATCTTAAAATATTGCAAAGGCTGAACATATAATCTGATCTAGGAAAAGAAGACTGAATTGTTACTCAAGGAATTATATAGTTTGCACAATCCAAATTTTGTTTTCTAAGGAAAAAGGAGGAATAAAGCATATCTAAATTAACTGACTATCTAGGACAAATTTATATTGTCAGATATGTATAAACTGTTATATGTTACAAGGATAGTTTGACTATTCCATTCTGAAACTTCATCTTCCAATAGGAGAACTACAACACAAATGACAGAGACAAAACTATGATACTAAAATCAGTTGGAGAAGCTTCACAATCCCAGTTTTTGATGACATACAGCTGGAAATGTCTGCAAAGAGCCTTTTACATACCTGAAAAAACTGAGAAAAATAAATAAGGTCAAACAACAAAGTGATGAAGATGTGATGTGGAAATGAAATGTAAACTGGAAACATATTCCCAAGGATTCAGAAAAAAACCCACCACTGGAAGTAAGAGAAACAGCCAAAAGGGACTGTTTCTGCAATGGGGTAATTGCAATTCAGAGGCGTTTTAGCTACAATGAGGAAAGATCTTATCATCAGCTAATTTGCATGTTTCTGAATCACCTGTCATGACCATAAATGCAATCAAGCACTATCCTGCAGTATTTATCACTGGCACAAGCATCCCCCAGTTCATTCTCTCACACACACATGCACACATTCAAACACACACACACACACACACACACACACACACACACACACACACACACACACACACACACACACACACACAAATCCATACACCTCTTCTCCTCTTACCTGTCCATGAATTGACAGAACGTCCTCAAATCCTCAATGCTTCTTCTTATTTTTGTCTCCGCCCTCTTACATCACAGATCCTAACAATATGTCAATAGTGCCAGAAATTAGAGTTTCATACTTTTTATTGATCATGAAGTGTATTATGATGGTAAACCTGTTGCTCTATTAACTCTTAATGTGAGTTCAAGTAACAATTTAAAAATTCTCCCTGGAATTGGCTAATATTTCTCTCAACTTTACACAAAGCCTCCTGGTCCATGAACACACCACCATCCCTCTTAATGGTCACTAATTTTACAGAAAGTTCCAGGTGATGCCTCTTATACATACATCATCCCTTGTAATTTCAGAAATGTTACTGTCATTAAATACTGGCAGACATTATAGTTTCATACTTCTTATAGTGGAAGTTGCACTAGCTCATTAGTTAGTGTAGAGGGTTAAGGCTTCTGCTTGAAAAGCCCCTTACTGTATCACGTGTGCAGGGTTTGAAACATTCTTTTTACTTTAACACTTTTTCATTATTTCAAATTTTTACTTTAACACTTTTTCATTATTTCAAGAGACATAAGGTAATATTTAAAAGCATCATTTGTCTTTAGTGGTGTTACTGTGGACTAGCATACTGAGTGTAAATCCTTCAGATAGGGGGTTTGATTATGGCATCTTGTATAAAAGTATTCACAGTGTCTAGTCTTCACCCTGCCTCACATTTTTCATGTTGCAAACCATTGTTCTATTATTTTTAAGTTCTTTAAAGTCATGATAAAAAGTTATTCCTAGTCTCTAGTGTTCCCCTTCAAAACATTGTTCTGTTATCTTCAAAGTGCTTTTTCAACATGAAATGAACAGCTATCCTGCTGTCTAGTGTTCCATCACCCCAGTGTTGCAGGATTTGTTTATTAGTCAAGGGGAGTGTGAAAGTGTGATAGTCCCCCCACACAATTATACATTCGTAAAAACACACACACACACACACACACACACACACACACACACACACACACACACACACACACACACACACACACACGCACACACGGCACATGCACACACGCACACACACGCACACACACACGCACACACACACACAGGCCCCCTAACCTGATTGCAGTCACAGGTACACTCACTCATTCAAACATAGACACAGATTCACACACACACACACACACACACACACACACACACACACACACACACACACACACACACACACACACACACACACACACCTGCGGGTGATCCTGATGCCACTAATCTTTCTGTATACACTCACTGATGCAGCCACACATTTGCATGAGCTGCTATGCTACTACCTGTCTGCTAAACTACTTCTGGTCACTTAGTTCTAATTTCCAGTGGATGTTCATGAGCTTTTGGCCTTATTCATTAACACAGATGGCTACAAAATTAACTTACTACAGGCATTTCTGAAGGGAAATCACATACCTAATTAATATAGGCAACTCCCCTTCAATGCCTCATTAGCATTTGTGGTAGGCAGCAGAAATATCCACTGTGGTACTGCACTGCCACATGGTACAGCACTGTCGTAGGGCTGTCTCTGAATTAGAAATGGTTTCCGTAAGATGTGTACCAGGCTTATATCTCTTGGTAACATTTTTGAATTAGAGCCATTGTGCATAGCTGTGTACTTTTAGAAACCTTTTAGGACAAAGAGAATTTTTTATACAAGGTTTGTGGTCACCCAGATGCATAATTACTAGAGAACGGATACTGTATTTTGTACCTGTTCCAACATCTATAGAAAAAGACCAGTATTCTTCTCTTTGGATCATATTAGAAATTTCTAGAAAAGTTATGATGAGGAACTCGTGTCAGAATAATCCTTCTGAATGTTCTGAATTTCTCTAACTTCTGAACTTAGTAATAGAAAAAGAGAAAGAAACACTGGAAGTGAAGTCAGATTCAAAAATAGTAAATTATAAATACTGGCTTAAAATTATACACTCATTGGATAAACTGGACTATAATGAAAAGGTTGAATCTCCCTCAATAAAAATTTGAATAGTATTAATCATAAAATGCTTAATAATAATAATTATTTGTAAGTAAATTAAAAGTTTAGTTGTAAATAGTGCAAATAGGTAGATAATTGTAGGTTGCAAATACAAGCAAATTGCTAAACATTTGTTTGTAACATTTTGTGATACCTACTATACATATTTAATAATTAATTGTGATATTTTGCTTGAACAATCAATAAAAATTTTCCAGGAAAATAACCTGCTAGTACATGGACTTGATAGGATTTACGATAGGTGTGCTCGCTGACCATTTATTCAATTTCTGATAGCTTGTTATAGTCAGTTATTCTACTTGCTGTGTTTTCCCTATTAGACAATATAACTCTGCAGTGTGTATTGTAGCAGTGATAGCTCCTCACATTATCTATCTCTCTCACAAATATGATATTAATTTCCAAGTTATGATTCTAAAGAGCTGATTCATCCTTATTTAAAAATTATGCAGATATAGAAACAGAAAGACACACACACACACACACACACACACACACACACACACACACACACACACACACACACACACACACACACACACACACACACACTCATTATGTCCTACCACCATTTTGAAAGTTGTAAACCTTGTGACTTCACTTGGCTGTCCTACCCAGACCTCAGTATCCTCAGACCCTATTTTATTGTCTTCTCCTTTCTGCCCTTGTCACATTCTAACAGTTTGTGTGGCCTTCCAATTTTGTTAATCAAGTGTTAATTGTTGAATATTTTATAGTATGGAATGAAGAGTAAAGAGCAGATGTAGGGACTGGAGTAGCTGGTCTGCAATCACCAGTATGTACTAATGTTAGAATTTTTACTAACCTGCTAGGACTTGGCTTAGAGTGGATGTAAGACAGGTGTGCTCATTTTACTGCCTAATAGCTCGTCATAGCCATTCATTATGCTTACTCTGTTTTCCCTATTAGTCTCCAAAACTCTACAGTGTGCATTGCAGTAGTGATGGATCTGTATGATATGTATCCCTCGTAAAGGACAGCACGTTAAAATAACATTGGCTTTATACCATTACTTATGATAATTAGTTTTAGCTGGAAATCTGAGCAACCTATGGCATGCCTTATTGTACCACCATATTTGAACATGACGATATGCTGATGTAGAGAGTGTTTATTTTTTTTTTTTATTCAGATACTTTAGCATTAGTAATAAACAGGAGTTAAGATAGTGCTGTATTCATATCTTTTTCTTAGTCATCTCTCCCTGGAACATAGGCTCATCATGTTATTCTGAAGCTTTATAAATAGCAATGTATTTGAATGTACAGTTCATTTATTATCTGGTGATAGATGAGAAAGTGTTAGAAATTCAGCTTATAGCAAATGGAGACCCCGACCTACATCTTACAGGACATAAAGACCTTAACCCTACCAAACTTGCTTTCTCTAAGGTCATTACTTAGTATGTGTGCAGTACTGTTACACTACCAAAATGAATTTCAATAAGGTCATTATTCAGTATATGGACAACATTTAACAATTGTTTTTTGGTTACTGTGTTAATAAAAGTTATCCCATGGACTGCATTATGATCTGTTTGTGATTTTGTGCAGTGAATGTTTTACATTCCCCTTTCCCCTGGATTCAGGAATGACACACATTGTGATCATAGCTGGACATTCAGCTGTGGTGAATTTTCTTGAGTAATGCAGTTCTGATATAGTGTATTTGAAACTTATGGTTAGAAACTGTTTTTTGTCAGATATATATAAACAGCAATTATATCACTGAGATGAAAATTGAAAGAACAAATATAGGTGCAGCTTTTCTTTCAAATCAAAGACACTATAAGGTGATGACTGAAATGGATGTGTTCATTCCTGCTAAGTAAAAGTTTATACATTTTAGTGTTATGTTTTTTAACTTTCTTGTTTCTGTGGATTCTTTAACTTTCGCTTTACATTTCTGTATTGATTTAATAGATGAAGAAATGAATTTCAGAAGTAAATTATTCATATTTTAATAGCGTTCATTCACATTTGCTGTATTTAAAAAGATGCACTAGGATCAGCATTTAAATCAGAAATGTGGAAAATGAGGTTTGGTAACAAACCAATTTGTCCAGGGACATCTTCAGAGTTGGACTAGATAAATATATTAGTAGGAGTAAGGAGTGTAGGGGGAAGGGAAGGGAAGGGTTAAATGGGGATGGAGGAATGATTGGGAGGAAATGAGGTATGGGTAGGGAGGGGCTTAAGAGGCTTATGCAAATGTAACTGAGTAAGGAATCACATTTTGGTGTGAGCTTACTACTTGCAAGTACTACGTCCAGATGACCAGTAGGTATGGTGGAACAGGTGGGCCATGGTAGGAGTGTTGTTGGGGAGTTGGAGGGGCCAGATGACAGTGTTCTGTAATTTGAGTGGGCTTGGTGTGGCTTTGAGTGTAAGACCACTGGTTGCTTTTATTTTTTGTGTGTGTGGCCAGCCATTTGGAGTCTCTGTTGCAGTGGAGATGTTCGGGAGTGAGTGGTGGTGTTCTGGGCTGGTGGATGATTTATACACTTTGCTTTTGCTGTTGAGATGTTTATTGTTGTTGAATCTGTGCAGTTCCGGGTTGATTGGCAATTGTTTGGTTCATTTTGTTGCTGTGCTTTGTTGTTGATGGTGAGGAAGCGGTGCTCGGGGCTTTGGTTGGGCAGATTGGTGGTGGCCATCGTGTGGGAGGGGTTATGTCATTCATGATTGTGCTGGACCTGTAAGAATAATGGTGGTGGGGTGTGTGTGGCTTGTGGTTTGGGAGACTGCTTGGGAGGGTTCAGTAGAGTGGCTGGTCGATGAGAGCATTGATTCAGGGGTTTTCCACTGATTGTTTGTCAGGGAATGTGTAGGCCTTGGTTCTTTTCATGGGATTGGGTCTGTGGCCTGGTTGGGATGGCGGTGTCTGTTCACTAGCTTGGCTGCAGCTGTTGGTGATGTTCATGCATGCCTGGTGGTGTTTCCCTCAAATGTTTTGGGTCACAGTCTCACTTAAACCATGGTAGTTGCTTTACGAGACACTGTTAGGAGTCCTCACCCTCAGACTGTAACCTTAATTGAGGCAGCAGTTTTCAGGTAGCAACTTCCTATCCGGAAGGAGACTAGCCTTGCCCAGGGACTGTACCCCATGGCAGAGTGTGCGCAACTTTGTCGCACTTTGTGATGATTGATGGGTGTGTTGCTGAGTTGTTTTGCTAGGGGAGCCCTCCATGGTCTTTCACAGGAGACATGACAGTCTGGAGTGTTTTTGTCTTTGGGAGGAGTGTAGTGTCGGAGGAAATTTTCTTTGCTGCTTTGTTGGCCTTTTGATGAGGCTGGGGTTTTCATGGGCATTGGGGGACTCAGAGTGGTGGCATTCACGTGCATGCATGGTGCAGTGGTGATAGTGGTCTGGAATGTTGCCTGTTGTGTGGGTTGGTGGTGGAGAGGATATGCCTCTCGGCCATACAGATTTTCACAGAGTGTCCAGGTTTTTCCCCGTATTTTGATCTGTTTATCAGATAGTGTGGTTTTCTGGATTGGTGGCTGATCAATAAAGACTGAGGTTAGAAAGTGATGACAGACAATGGTGTTTCAGACTTCATGTACTTCAAAGGGTTTGTCCTAATGCAGAAACTGTCATTATATCGGCTTTCTAAGTTTTGCGGGGAAATGTTTGGAGGGTTCTCCCTATTTTTGGGCAGGTGTTCCACTTTTGTTTGTGGCTTTAATCAGATTGCTTGCTCTGGGAGGTTGAGAGGTGTGGTTTGGTACAGGATTGGGGCTGTGTTGAGTCGAGTTTACTTTGCTTGTGGTTGCTGTTTGTTCTGTTGTGTGGTGGGGCTGGAGGGAGAGCTCTAGCGTATTGCAAATTTTTGATGGGCGTCCAGTGTTGTATTGGAACAGATATTCAGCAATGGGTATTTAGATTGCATGTTGGTGGGCAAGTTGGGGCATATTCGTGTGAGGGGAGGACGGCTCCACATTGGCTTGGCATGCAGGTTTGGGGTTGTGGGCTGCTGTGGGCATTTTCAGAGGGACTTGTTGTTTGGGATGCAGCTTTACTGGTGGCTGGTGTGGTGCAGTGTTTCGGGAGACCATGCTGGCTGCTCCGAGTCCTTGCATTAAAAAAAAAAGAAAAAAAGAAAAAGGAAAGGCATGTTGTCATGTAGGATGTATTTTCCAACAACGTTGTGTTTGTGCGGCTGGTAGTGGATGCTCGAGGTCATTGGTATGTGGTGGTTTGATGACTGGGGGCCGTGGTTTGGCGGGGTATATATGTTGCAGCTCTGCTTCGTCTGCAACCTGGCTAGATTGTGAACATGATGGTTCAGAGGTTTCTTTTGTGTCGGCTTTTGTTCCTTTTTTTTCCCCAGCTTTTATTCAGATTTCTGGGCTCCGATGGCTGGTGTTCCTTGTGGAGTTGTAGTTTTCTGATGGTTCGCATGGTTGCTCTGAGGGTGAGGCTTGCTGGATGGTGAGGTCTGTGGCCTGGCTGAGAAGTCATGGGCTCCGCTTGGCATGGGTGATGGCACGTGTATAGCATGTTATGTTGATTTATTATTGGTTTGGTCAATTGGTTTTGGGTTTCGCTGGGGTCTGTCATGCTCATTTTGTGAGGATTTTCCTCAACTGATGTGGCCAGTATTTTTTACGGGCTCTGAGCCCAGTTGTCAATGGGTGTCGCTACACATGCGTGATGGCTCATTGTCAGAAGAGGGGCCATCATATCTGTCAACTATCCAGATTTTGTGTGGACAATAATAACTACTCCTGGGCAATAGTTGTGGTGCCCATGAATGTCCACAATGGGGGGTAGTAGTAGTGCATTTGGGGAGCCTACAGGATGGGGAGCTCTGAGTAAGGTTAACTAATTTACTCCAGGCATGTGTGTGGTGTGTTTACAGTATGTTTAGTAGATGGCTGTAGTTGGGGTTGAACACCGGAAGGACTACTCTATTAAAATGGAGCTAATTCCTGGCTTGGCGGTAGGGCAGATGAATGATGATGAAGATACTGTGGCAGTGTTAGCTACCTGGTGGTGTAAAGTTTGGGGTAAGAGGATTGTGGAAGTAACATTTTGACCCCAGTTCCAAAATGGGGGAAGTTGAGGGTGGATAGAGGGTGGCAGGGGTTGACTACTCATAAGGAAATGCTGGGGCAGGCTGGGCTTGGTTAGTAAAGCACTAACAATCATGTGGAGGGGTGTATTGTGCATTGTGTGAGCAAATTGGAATGTTGTACTGTTGCTAATTGTATCACGATCAGATGTGGTATATACTAAATTTATTTAGTGGCAGCAATAGTTAAATACAGATATTGGTGATCTATAATGACCAGCAGTGTGTGACCTTTTACGGTTGAAAGTTAGCTACAGAGTCCCTATATCAGTTAGCTAGCTCACTGCAGGTGGTATTGGATGGACATAGTGGATGGGGGGGGGGCATCAGTTTGCTGTATACACACAGGGTAAAGGGTTTGACTCCCATCTTTAATTTGTATTGTGCCTACCTGTATTTGTAGAATGCGGGGATTTGAAAGCAATTGTGTCACAGTTTGACTGACCATATGTTCTTGGGAATGTGACTCATTATGTTACCATGGGGGCAGAGCATCTGACTGGTAGTCCATAAATGGGTGGATTGAGACTGATACCTATATATTTCACAATTTTTATGACAGTAAGATGCTTAATTTGTTTTCTTTTGCAGATAATGGAGGTACAGAATTTCTGGCTGAGATGGTGAAGAACACAGTTTGTATCAGCTGGTGAGTCTGAATGAAGTGGATTGGACAGATGCTGCTGCTTTTGGAGGTTTTGGACATTGGCGTGGAAGGCAGTGAGGTTACAGGTACTGATATGTTTCCAGGTGCTCATTTAGGAAAGTAAGAGTTTGTATGGTTCGAGATTACTGTGGCGTCAGGTATGCTTGAGGTAAATTAGGGGCATGGTGTAGCAGGTGTTTAGTTAGTATTAAGACAATTTGGTGTAGAACCTCAGTGGGGTGGAATTAACAACAGCTGAAGTTGGGTGGTTTTGGGATCAGCAGGTTACGAGGTTTCCAGTAATTTAATAGGGTAAGTATGCAGTTAGGCATGTCAGATTTGGGTGGAGCTTTTGGGGTGCATTTTACAGTTATCTATTCAGGTTACTGTGTTGGTAGAGGGCCCATGATCTGATCTGGTGATAGAAAGCTAATATGATTCATGGGGCATGGTAGGTTTTGATAATGTTACATACTAGGTTAGGGTTTAGATGGAGTACCACAAGAACCATTTCAATTATGCTTAAGGGAGTGTTGTAGGTAGGGTTTCTGGAAGCACTGTTGGCATGAGAGTGGTTATGGTATATTTTGGGAGCAGGGAGCTTTGTTTGGATGGGTGATTGAGGGTTGAAGCAAGACATGCTTTTGGAGTTTAACAGAAGTTGGCCATGTTCTACTTTGTTGTGTCATGGCTAGGGTTTTAGACAGGAGGGTCTTTAAGAGGTACTGATTTGGGGGGGTGTTTAAGGTTATGCATGTGTTAGATGTTCTAACAGTCAGCACCTTACTCAGGAGCATAGTATTGTGCTATCATGAATTTGGTTTGTTTTCAGTGGTTTTAGGGGTTGCCTTGGATTGAGTGGTTAGAGGGACAGACATTGACTATTGTAAAATGGGTTTTGTGCAATGATTGGTCTTTGGATTTGAGTACAAGGGTTATAGCTTCTGTGGCATTTGTTATGGCTACAGGTAGTCATTCCGGAAATGTGTTGAGGGTCAGCAAGGATGAGGATGGCCTTTAGGTGTTGCACTTATATCGGATAGTTGGAGGGATGGCAGGATGGCTCTTGGATGATTATTATTTAAGGATGCTGTTATAGGTTAATTGCTTAAATGCCATGAGAGCCACTTAAAACTCTTTGTGTTAATAATGGACAGTTGGTGGGATGTCAGGATTACTATCGCACTGACCTTAAAGGGATTTCATTTGGTTATTACATTCATTTGAGTGGTAAAATGGGGATGCAAGGTAGCTTGAGGGTAGGAAGTTGCCTCTGTGTAGTTTCATTGGCAATGGACTTAGGGTTGGTCATCCAGTTGGCTGGTTATGCCTTTTGAATCATTGCTAGGCTTCCATTGGTTGTGAGGCATGGATTATTTAGTTCATATGCAGTGGTAATGCTGGGTTTTGAGGTTATGGTCTGTTACACTGGCATAGTAAAGGGATCAGTGGTTTGTTTTCAGTTAGTGGGTTAATTTTGTTAGTTATGTGATAGGACTTTAAAAGGTGATGACATGGATCCAGTTATGTTAGTGAGAATGGGGTACACTGAATAATGTTTGGACTAATGACGTAATGGTGGTTAGGTTGCTAAAATTTATCTGAGAGAGGGGGAACAGCCTTGTTAGGCTGATGGGCAGAGAAGAGGAACATGCGTGCCCTCTTCTGTTCCCCCTCTGATTTGGATGGTCATTTCAATGAATTGCGAAAGGAAAGTGAGTATTTGGAGGTGGCTCAATAAATAAGCAAGTGGGGTAAGGATGCTGCTTATTTGGTTGGATGTTAATTCAATAAATGGTAAATGAAGTGAGTAATGGGATGCTGCTTCATAAGTAATATAAGTGAGCAGAGGTAAGGATGCTGCTTATTTGGTTGGATGCTAATTCAGTAAGTGGTAAATGAAGTGAGTACTGGATGCTGCTTCATAAGTAAGCAAGTTGGAGGTATGGACGCTGCTTACTCGGTCAGGATGAACAAGGTCACGCTGTCTTGATTAACATTACATGGATGTAGATGCTGGAATTCAGTCAGTGATATTATGTTTCAGTTGTAAATAATAAATATTGGATAACAAAGTGATGTTTATGAAAGTTCAATAAAGGTCGTCAAATGTCATACGGTGTGATGTGTTTATTGAAGGGGACTGGGACAAATGAGGTTTGGTAACAAATCAATTTGTCTAGGGACATCGTCAGAGTGGGGGTTAGATAAATATATTAGTAAGAGTAAGGGGGAGGAAAGGGTTAGATGGGGATAGAGGGATGATTGGGAGGAAAGGAGGTATGGGTAGGGAGGGGCTTAAGAGGCTTATGCAAATGTAACTGGTTAAGGAATCATATTTTGGTGTGAGCTTGCTAACCACCCTCCCTCTCTCTTTTGGTTGGAATAGTGGGGGTTGTGGTGACTGGGTAGGGCAGAGAAGAAGGACTGGCTTGCCCTCTTCTGTTCCCCCTCTGGTTTGGATGGTCATTTCAATGAATTGGGAAAGAAAAGTGAGTATTTGGAGGTGGCTCTATAAATAAGCAAGTGGGGTAAGGATGCTGCTTATTTGGTTGGATGTTAATTCAATAAATGGCAAATGAAGTGAGTAATGGGACACTGCTTCATAAGTAAGTGATTTGGAAGTATGGATGCTGTTTACTGGGTCAGGATGAGCAAGGTCACACTGTTCTGATTAACATTACATGGATGTAGATGCTGGAATTCAATCAGTGAAATGTTTCAGTTGTAAATAATAAATATTGGATAACAAAGTGATGTTTATGAAAGTTCAATAAAGGTTGTCAAATGTCATTTGGTGTGATGTGTTTATTGAAGGGGACCAGGACAACAGTTATTTTTGTTTTTTCCATTGGTATAGTTTGTTAGGCAGTTTATTCCAAAAATGGATTTTCAGCAACAAATAACATACACCTTCACTAGCACACTTACTCCCCGAAGAGAGAGGGGGCAGCTGGATACCTGAGTACCAGGACAGACATGAAATGTGAGCAATAAACTAATTCTGACAGCATTTGAACATCTATAGAATACAGTGAAGCTTTGCAACTTATTATGTCACCTCACCATGGGATCTGTATAAGGTACAAAGTGGGGCGCATGCACCCTGTCCATGAGTTATGTCACTTCACCATGGGATCTGTATAACATCCAAAGTCAGGGAGTGTGCACGCCGTCCATGTGTTATGTCACCTCACCATAGGATCTCTATAAGATACAAAGTCAGGGAGCATGCACACTGTCCATGAGTTATGTTGCCTCACTGTGGGATCTATATAAGATACAAAGTCAGGGAGGATGCACCCTCTCCATGAGTTATGTTGCCTCGCCATGGGATCTGTACAAGGATACAAAGTCAGGGAGCATGCACCCTGTCCATGAGTTATGTCACCTAATCACCTCAACATGGGATCTGTATAGGATACAAAGTGGGGAAAGTGCACCCGATCCATGAGTTATGTCACCTCACCATGGGATCTGTATAAGGTACAAAGTCGGGATCATGTACCCTGTCTATGAGTTATGTCGCTTCACCATGGGATCTGTATAAAATACAAAGTCGGGGAATGTGCACCCTGTCCATGAGTTATGTCCAAGGGATCTGTATAAGATACAAAGTCAGGGAGTGTGCACCCTGTCCATGAGTGCCTTCACACCATTAGCAGTAATCTATATCATGCGATTCATCATCAGTAAAGGCGAATAACTGAACAAATAGAAATGTTAGTATTCTGTGAACATGTAGGGAGGAAATAATGGCAGTACTGGCAATGTTCCATATCTCAAGTGCATTATGCCACATGAATTTTAGGAGATATTTCTAGTTACAGGTTCTCCTGTAGGAAAACATTGTGCAGCTGTAATGTTGACTAATGTTCAAACAGCATTTACAGCAAATCAGCAGTCTGCAGGAAAATGATGATGGGATTTTTTCCAGTACCTTGGCAACTTATGCTATATGAATGAATTTCAGAGATATATTTATGGATGCACACCTATTAACCATTTATAAGCAGCTGGAAAAATCATTAGGGAATAAAAACTGCATTTTTAACAAGTAGACAGCATACTACAGTAATCTGTGAACAGTGGTGTTGATAACAAGTGGCAGCAGTTTAAGAATGAACAACAAAAAAATGATAGCAGTGGAGAACTTTTTATTAGTGAACACAAATATTGCAACATGTCACATCAGATATGAGTAAACAAATGCACCAGTTGAAGATAATCTATAATTTGGGGCAGTCTATGTCATATAATCGAATGTCCATATTGTCGAACATATCATCATGTTGACAATGCAGGCTGTCATACTGCTCTGAGTGAGATTGCATTGTGGTCAAGATCAGGAAATTTGCCATTTTTCCCACTATAGTGCAATCTCGGAGTTGGTATAAATAATTACCGGAGGGGGGATGCAACCCCCCCTATGGGGGGGGGGGTTGGCAGCCTGAATTGTTGACGAGATAACATTTGACATTGTGGCCATTTGATTATATGACATAGACCTTTATGGATGTACCCTAGTATTACAGACATGCATGCCCATGTTTTTCACTTTAATAAACTTAGTGTAGTTTTTGTAGGAATATTTATAGGCATTTTCAAGCATGCAGTAATTTTAGACTTCTATGACTATTTGATATCCAGATATCTTTGTTTGCATTTAGGACATAATGAAAATAAGTGAAACTAATATGTATTTTTTAGTTTTCCACCTAATTATACCATGTGCATTTCTGATAATATATTCAGATTCATAGGTAGCTACTAGGCACATAGTCCAGGAGATTATTGTAAAGCCTAGACCAGTTCCTCAGCTGCTCTAGAGCACAGACAGTAGGCAAAGAGGTCTGAGGTAATCAAATTGAAGACCACAGGGAGCAGCAAATTAACGGTGTTAATCCTCTGAGCTGAGTGACAGACAAAAGGAATTTAGCTGACAGGTATGAGAATAATACCCACAGCTTTCTGATCTTCCAAAATCATTGTCAAGTATTCTGCCTTCTTTGTGACTTAAACCCTAGCAGTTCTAGTTGTTACTGAACCAGAATCATATGTGTGCAAAGCAAACCTGACAACCATTATCTTACATAACCCAGTTTTGAAATATTTAATTTATCATTTGAAATAAAACATCCCTACTTCATTTTTTAAAATAAGTATAGTCAAATATTTTACAACTACTTGGCTAACATCAGTTCTGGCAGATGGGACCTCTGTTTAATTCCAAATAACAGCACCTCTTCAATCCAGCATTCTCCTATGCTCTATAATGCCAATATTTGAAAAAAAAATAATGCAGCTGAAGTGGGAATAGAACCTGTAGTCTTCAGATCTATCTTTAGTACAAGCAAGTATACAAGCTGCTAAGTCCACCAAGTTACCACCATGAACAAACTGCAACAAACGTATCACAAAATCGCAAGATTCATTACCAACTCCCCCTACAACTCACATCACCGCCTGTCCCTAAACTCCTTACAATGGCTCAAATTCCCTCAACTACTGCTACTTTCTCAATTTCAAGTTATTCACTCCATTCTATACAGGCCTTCATCCTGTCCAGCTCTCACTGCTCTTATATCTACCTATACCCCTTCTAGAACCCTCTGCACCTCTAACCAACAACATCTGAATGTAGATCATCCAAAGAAGAACACAGGCAAACTACAAT
Organism: Protopterus annectens; assembly: GCF_019279795.1. Taxonomy (NCBI): domain Eukaryota; kingdom Metazoa; phylum Chordata; order Ceratodontiformes; family Protopteridae; genus Protopterus; species Protopterus annectens. The sequence goes on from NC_056729.1 coordinate 883,331,957, forward strand.
ATAACTGCAATATCGCCCACACTTGGAATTAACTTCCTCTAAACATATGCCCCATCATACACCCTGCACACTTTAAAAAGGAACTCAAACATTATCTTCTCAACACTAAATCATGTCTCTAGATCCTACCCAACATTTCCCCTTTATACAGTTGGTGCTCCTTCCCTCTGAACTCCTGAAAGCACCTATACCTTCCTATGAAGCCTAGGCAAGAAATTTGATTCACTTGTATATCACTTGTTTGATCACTTGTATATAACTTGTTCGTACTTAAAAAAAAAAAAACATTAGAGGTTCATGTACTCATTTCTTTGAGAAAACCCTCTTGCTGTCGTCTAAATATGTTTGAGTCATATTTCTATTAATATGTTTTGCAGTTATACTTGATTATGCTACTTTCTATTTTTTTGTTACCTATGTTAGCCTAATTGTTTTTGTAATTGGAGCTTTTTTCCTCGGGTCTCCACTGAAAATGGGCTCCTGCCCAGCTGGACCAACCTGGTTAACAAATGTCAAATAAATAAATAAAATAAAAGTCATTGATATAGCTCTTAAAGTGAAAAGGGTCACAGAAGAACCAGCTTACTTACCTGGTTACGAAGTGTTCCTGATAGTTTCTGACCCCACACTGATGTCAGGTTCAGTGACATAATAGGTAGCGGAATCAGCTTTGATGCTGGAAAATCAGAAGACTGTGGGTTCTGTTTCCACATCAAGTTAATTTGATTCCTTTTCGAATACTGACACAGGGGTTGGGTGCTGCACTTCTGAGTGTGCTGTTCTTTGGCTGACATTTTAAACCAAAGTCCCATCTGTACGAGTTGGTGGTAGCTCAGCCAGATGTAAAAGATCCCCTTGCACTCAGGGAACAGAGATAGGAGAATTTCTGTGGTGTCCTGACAAAAAATAGTCCATAGTCAGTAAGAATGCTAGTCTGAGTCTCATGTGAAAATGCACCACTTACCCAGAGGGATAGCTCAATCAACAAAACATAAATAAAATACAATACTATAAAAAATGCATGCTGTTTTGTTATTGCATTTCTTTCACCTGTCTCAGCACCTTTCACTTTTCTTTTTCTAAGTAAAAAATTGCTCAAAAAACTTTGCAGAACAATCCACATGGGATAGGATGAGAAAAAAATATAGGCAGAGACATTACCATGCTATTTCATTGAAATGCATTCAAAATGCACACTTAAAATTATAGAAAAAAATTCTTATTCAAATAATACAAAAAAAAATTCCAGAGACTTAAATATAGATAACTTGTGCTATGTTTTATCTTTGCTTAGTTGTTTTCTTTTAGTTAACCTTCTGTAGAGATAACGTATAAAGCAGTATTACCTTCCTGTATGTATTCAGATATGAGACCTTGCAAGAACATCTGATGAAGCAGGTTCACAATCATACTTTAGGCATGATCATGTTCCTTAAGCAAACAGGTTCATACTTTAGATGTAATAATATTCCATAAATAAACAGGTTCCTACTTTCGACATAATCATATTCCTTAAACAAGCAGGTGGAATCACTGGATTTTTTATAGAAATTGTGCCTTGAGTGTGATAATCATCCAACAAGATCAGTGCTCTACTTTAGTCAACAAATACAAATTCATCAATAAATAAGTGCATAAGTAAACAAGCAAGTGAATGAATGAATTAATTAATATACAAATAATCTAATACATAAATAAAAATTGAACCTAACGCTTTGTGGAGCAGAATTTGAAATGCTGCAATGATTTCTTGAAAAAACTTGCATTTTTGTATAATTCCATTCAGTATACTGCAGACTTGTCCACAGTAATATTTTATACCAATATGAGAGGAAAAATAACAACAAGAAATTCCTTACCATATCTTGTCTGATATACCACATTTCCTAGTCAACAAAACATATATTATACATTTTCCAAACAGAATTGTTTGCTGGTAAATTTGCTTGCTGTACTCATACTGCGCAACAAGCACTCAATGCAGCTGCCTGAAGGTGGCCATCTCAGACACATACCTGCAAGACTGTTTAGAAAATAGTCACCCTATAAAGTTTTACAAAAAAATTACATTTCACATGCATGCATGTTGCAGTATGGGATAATCTTAAACAACTATAGTGCTTTTGAAATATAATCTTTCCTGTCTAAATGTACTATGCATGGTTGTCCCCCTTTAAAATCAGCAAAAAGAAAAATTTCTAGTTTTTACTGCTTTGGTTTTAAAGGAGACTACAAATTCCTAGTTTTCTGCAATCAATATGAAGGACCCTTTCTCGGCATAAGATGCAAATGTACGCCTTGGATAAGGGATGGATTTTATCTTTGAACTTCTGTCAAAAACTCAGTGCTTAATCTGTCTACCTATCTCTTTCATAAACCAAAATAATAATTCATTTTACATTTTAGACATACTTTTTGCTTGCAGGGAGACAAACAAAGTAAACATGAAACTAAGCCCTTTGACTTCACTTTAAAATTTGGCTTCATGTTAAAAGATTGCAGAATGTCTGGCAACATGCATTTGTTTTTTTGGCAGATGTGTCTGGCATTTCCTCTGAATCTGTAGTTACTTTGAAAAAAAAATAAGTTTCATAATCACATGTACTTAAACAAATGTAA